>NC_052518.1:73686712-73868405 GCF_014356525.2 Nilaparvata lugens | reverse complement strand
ATTTCCTGCATATCCTTCCACTGAGTAATTTGCTACCAGAATAATATACACTCAAATGTAGCTGTCTTTCTAAATCACTTTTCCTGGTCTCACAAACCAAGGTCCACATAGTTTTTTCTGTAATTCGCTATTAGATCAACAAAACTCATGAGAATGTCACACATACAACATTGATAATGTGGAATTATGCTAGCTATGATATCCATGTCTCTGAAAGCAAATATAATGACAATATTAGTATAATTGCTACAGAATATTACTTTTTTTTTAATCCTGCTTCTAGTCCACACTGTTCTAATAAATTGTAAGAGAAATTGTCACCAGCTGATTTTAAAGTTTTATTTTCATCAATATCCTTTTGTATGATAGATACTTCCATAGCTAGAAAAGAACAGGGACATGTTTCTGTTACATCAGGACAGCATTTCCCTTCACGTTTTAACTTATCAAAATCTATTTTTGACATATAACAGAATCTTAAATGTCCAAACTTTCTTTTAGCCCTTCCATCTAAAAACAAAAGATAGTCCTAATATAAGACCTGAATTTGCATAATCCTTTAAGCTATCAATAAGATTGTCCAATAACACTGTTAGACTACAACGGTAATCTTCCAATTTGAAATTTGCAGTAGATGTAATAATCTGAAATAATATATATACATTTCACCTTCAAATTTCATCTTTTCATATCATCTTAAAACTAGTCTTTATCATAAAATAATCCAACATCTATTCCACAAACTTTGATAAGTTTTCTTGCAAATTCTTTTCCCACATGATGATCTTCAAACATATCACTCAGATATTCTATTAACTTTTGCATTACTGGAGATAGTTTTGATCATTCACATTGATCTCTTTTGCAATAACCCCAATGATCAAATTTCTTATTTATATCATTCAAATTCCAGATAAGCTCATTGAGAAGGAAATCATGTCCAACACGTTTTTTCATCTCAGTTATAATATTACTAAGAAGCTGTAATAGAATACCCTCTTTGAACATTGTCGCAGGAATGTGTGACTCCATATCTGAAAAATACATATCTATTATTATTAATTCAGAATAAGATCTTTTTTATCAATCCAACTTGGTTCTATAAACTCAAACCATTAAACTAGAACCTTTCACCCCTTACGACTCAATACCTTTTCAACTAAGTAAACATTTCTATCAGATTCATTTAATTGAGTTCTTTGTAATTCTTGTTCATAAAACCTTCCAATAGTATTTTCGCCAGACAGATCTTTTAATGAATATGTTGATGGTATTGTAGCATGAACTCCAACTATTTCAAATAATTCTAAACTCCAATTTATTTCATAGGCTTTTTCAAAGAGTTTTTTGTATTTAGAAATCCTCACTATATCACCTAACCCAAATTTGGGACAAATAGGTTTATTACTCTTTCTTAAGTGTTTTTTATTCAATTCAGCAATGATTTGTTTCTCATGTTTCAATGTTACTTCAGCTGGTTTCATTTTGATAGTTGAATGAAATGAATTATTATATTGATCAACAATCTTGTCTAACAAAGATTCCTATTTATAATTGCCAGTTGCAGTGAAATAATGATATATGCACAACTTTAGAGTTCTGTTGAAACGTTCAATAAATGCTGCATGAGAATTGGAGTAGACACTATAGTGATGTATCTTATAATGTTGTAGTAAAGCCTTTACTTGAAAATTATAAAATTCCTTCCCATTGTATGTACAAAATAGCTTGATGCCAAGATTACTCTTGAATATCGGTCTTAAAGCATCACTCACTTCACGATCTGTTTTTGTCTTTAGTGGCACAGCATATGCAAATTTTGTAAATGCATTTATAACAGTTAAAATATATTTCTAGTTCGAATTTATTTTTAAAAAATCCCCCATTTCTATAAGGTCTGCCTGTAACATGTCATTAACCCCTTTTAGAACATAACTCCTTTTCATAAAGTTTTTACGGACAGGCTTATGCAACTCATTTGCCAACTGCTCTCATACATTGCTCATTTTATCCTGTTCTCTCTTCAACTAGCAGATGGATACTAAGGTCTCAATCATATCCATGCTTCTTCTATACTAGAGATGTGTCGTTCGGTCATGACCCGTTCGAATTGAACGGGTCATTAAGGTGAACGAGTGATCCGGATCACATTTATTCAAAAAACCCGTTCATTTGACCCGTTCATCAACTGAGGTAAACCCCTGTTTTTACTGTCTTTACACATCAACTGTGGTGAACCTTTTTTTTTTTTTTTTGCTTGTTTATAGGAAAGCTATAGAAAATTAACCGTTCAATTGAACGGGTCTTTTTGAACGGGTCGCGGCAGTGAACGTGAACGACTGACCCGAATCAGTAAAGTGATCCGAACTTCCCATCTCTATTCTATACACATATTAATTACAATCAATATGGTTGAGGCTATTCAGTTTGCTGCATTGGGATTTACTGTACCAACACTTCTTCTGTATCATTTCCATCATTATCTCCTTCTGTTACATTCAATTCTTTTTCAAGTCTAATATGATGTTCAACCTGATTATGTCAATCCCCAGGCTAGCATATTGATATTATTGGGTAGAATAAAGCGTTTGTCATCAAGTGGGGAAATAGCTATTTTTGATATTCTAATCTCAAAAACATTATGCAGATATGAACGTAATATGTTGGATGATTCATAATGAATCTTCCTATTGAATAGACAATCCTTATATATTTTGAATTTCAAATTATTATCAATTATATAATGTGACATGCCTTTAGCTATATTCTTATTGGTGATTTCATTTGATTTATTCACATATAAGAAAGAATAAAGCTTTGGTCTCAAACCTGAGGATTTTGTTATTATTAGCTAACACATTTCATCCTTCATGACACCGAGTTCCCTGTAATTGGTTAAACTATAACATTTGTGGGTGGGAGGGTATCCACTTGTATCAAATAAATGTGAATTATTTCTCATATCCCCATAAAAATAATCTGTTTCTATATGATAAAGAAAAGAATCTGTGTCAGACATGAGTATTTTCACCCTTTGGTAATCATACATTTGGAGAATCTCATTATAATGAAAGTCATACATAACTAGTTTGCTCAAATCTAGAACTGTAAACCCACAATAAATTGGTCAGTTCAATACAATATCATACTTTTTCAACTCCACTCCAATCACATTTGCATTAAACATATTCCACCACTTTACATTTGGGCGTGATAATACTCTTTCTAATTGCTTCTCATCTGTATTCAATCTCATAATCAATCTATTTCTAACACATTCAATTAATTTCCATAAATTGAGTTTGTAAAATTCTTGTACTGTGTTGATTCAAATACGTTTTTACTCTCCTGATGATGTTTTGTGTTGAGGTCAATATATTCTTTCAACCAAGCAGATTGACTAAAAGCGATAATACAATGAATTTTTGTTAATTCCATTCCCAGTGTCAAATATTGTTTCAAATTTTGGTAATATAATACATAATTCTTTCTACAATCCAGTGTTGCTAAAAGCTTTGTTGACACTCTCTGTGTGCATTGATTGTTAGTTCTTTGATATTTGGAGAATTGCTCTACAGGTGGTAAACCTTTTACTGGGGCAAGAGGGAAATCATTGTGTTTATCATAAAGATGAGAGGGGTAATTTAAATCCATATCTAGGACATAGCCTGTTTGAGCATCATCTGGAGTGTTGAATACATTGAAGGAAGATATTTCTGTCTCTGTCAACCACCTGAAACCACCATATGGCAGATAATTCATCATACAGAAACCATACAAGCCGTTCACATCAAGGTAGCAACAATAGGATGTAGGTTTTCCGCTATCATATTCTTTATTCATGTAGGGGTTGTTGGCTTCTGCATATCTGTTTGGAATCACAGATAAACCACCTTGTATTGATGATTCAAAGAGAAGGTGCATACATGTATCAGTCAATAATTCTAATTTAACTCTAGTTTTATATAGCATAGCCTGAAATGAGTAATGAGCTAATGATGAAAATTGAGCTACATCAAGACCATAATTTTTATAGAATATATATCTTAAATCTTCAAATACATCTGATAAGCAGAGGACATCTCTCAAAAGATAATTATCATGATAATCACCAAAAGTTTTCATAGAACAAACCTCCAAACCTCTTGCACATGTTTATAATCAACTTCATCTAAAGCTTTCTCAGTTAGACTGTTATAAAAATGTTCTATAGATGGTAACCAGTTCTCATTGAATTTATGGGGTCCATCAATATAAGAATATGGATATACCCCTTTTCTTAAAAATAGTTTCTGTTGTGACTGATCCTTTAAAATTGAACACAGTCATTTAAATTTTGTTCTATAGTCATCACAATCAGCTAGATTCTTCACTAAAGTTTCTAATGGAGTATTTGAAAATTGTAAACTGTCTATGAATCTAATATGACCTAAACTGATTGTTAAAAATTCTTCACTGCTATTAGCAATGCATCTCAATTTATTGTTATTGAAAGCTAAAGCTTGTATTACAAAATGACTATCATACCCTTTAAAATTATGAATACACAAGGAATGAAAGTAGGTTTCTCAGCATTAAGTTTACATGTTGCATGAGCAGCTTTTTCAAAACATCCAGTAGCATGATTGTGATCCTTCACCTTAATATTGGCGGGTGTAGATGGTTTTTGACAAAATCTGCATGTTTGAGCATTATCAAACATAGATTGTTCTTCTTCTGTTAAGTCGAACATGGGCATTTCTACAATCAAATCCTTGTAGAGTTCATCACCAATATTAGTAACATGTTCCAAAAATTTTCCAATAATATTCTATTACAAATATGGACCTATACAAATCTCTCTATTCTCATTCAGAACAACAAAAGCATAGCTGCAAGTGATATGTCTGGCAAGTTTTTCAGTATAAGACCTCAATCTTCGTGACTTACCCTCAACTGAGCTATCTCTGACTTCTTCTACTTCTTCCTCTTCTTCTTCTTCATTATTTATTGGTATTATAAAAGACTCAAAATCTACATTTATTATATACTTACAGTTTTTTGTAAATGTATAGTTTGTAAACTCAAGAATGTTCTTCCCAGGCTTTGGAAGACTGACTTTCTGTTCACCAAATTTGCTACAAATTTCAATGTGTTTTTGTAAATTTAACTTGCCATCAATTCATCATATTAGTTCTCTTATTTGATATAAACTGGTTTAAACAGAAAGGCCATATATGGATAGATCTTCTACCATTTGTTAAATGACATAAAAGACTGCTAAGTGCATTCTTATTCTGATTGGTGTTTATAAGAATGTAATGTGAACAGTTTGGGTAACATTCTCTAAATAGCAGAAGCAAATGTATATCATACTCTCTCTCTCTCTCTCTGTGTAGTCACACGGTATGGGAAAAATTTTTTATGGGCACTGTCATAGGTGATGACAGTTATGCTTATGTTTGGGTTTAATCCTTCAAATTTTAAAATATCACATGAAGAAATTGGAAATCTTATAGAATCGGTTCTAAGTCCACTTTTAAATTGTTTCAAGTATTAAACATTCAAATTTCTACATCTCTAATGAAAATAAGCCAAGATGCTTCAAAGAAAACAATATGAATCATTATTTTTTAATGCTTATCAGAACTCTCTTGTTAACAAGTTCTGGCGGTGTTTCTATATATGTTGAATCACCACCATAAATGGGATTATATTTTATAAAATTGACATCTAAATTTAAAATACAATACACCACCCAACCAGAACCATGAGAAACATATCGCTCCAAACCTGTATTCAACTTACTAGATGCTAAGTCAAATTGATGTATTAATTCATCAGTATTTTGATTTATATTAATAATATAAGATGCGCTATGAAATGTTGCAATTGTCTCCACATTCATAGTCTGTTCTTGACCATCCAATGTTGGCAGTAAAGGTGCTATTTTTATCAGATGAACTTTTACAGCAATAAACCAACATATGTTCCCATCAAAAATTACTGAATCATTGATTAAAATGTTGAATATGTTTCTTTCAAAGTTGTTAGAATCAACTGTAAATCCAACTGGGTTTCAATGAATGAAAATCTATATTTCACAACATTTCCATTAATAGCCGTAGTTTTTTCTAATGTATATTTCATAATACTCTTATGATAGAAAATAATAATTGGATCTCACCAGTCTAGTGTTCTCTACTGTTGAGTGTTTGCTCTTGATGGGAATCCCTTGACAAGACCTTGTCTAGTATAGTCGAAGTTTGCTGTAAGATGACTCCTTGATGTAGTGATCAAAAGTTCACAGTTCTCTGCAAATGTGTGATATTCTTTGATAATCACTATTGCTGATGGGATGATGCTTGCTTTGATTGGTAAAGTTGGAATTTGATGTTTGTAAAATAAGCCGATATCCTGGAACAGTACAACAATAATACTGTGAACTATATGTCTTATACATAATAATGTATTGAGAATGATAGTAAAGTTGAAGATAATGATGATAAAGAATTGTCAGATGATAGTAAATGGTTGAATTCAAGTTTAAAGTATTCAATCTTATCTGAAGTGTATGAATTCTTATATATTGTAATTGAGGAATATGGATGTAGCAATGATCATCATATAATTACAATCACAGATAGTAATCAATTATTGTGGGAGGTTATTTTTGATCTAGTTGAGTAGAAATGTATTAGGGAAGGTTGAAGTTAGTGTCGTATTTAGCCTTTCAGTTACATCATGTCTGTGGACAGGTTTGGACATGTTTCACATGGTAAATGTAATGAGATAGATGCTAAGGAATATTTAGAAAATCAGTTATGTGATCATAAGAAAATGGTTCTAACAAGATCTGACTTTGATAATGGAAAGGCGCATTTGGTAACATACAAAGATAGTTTGAAGAAACAATAGGAAAAATGTAAAAATAGTTTTGACAATATCAGATTTAAAATGGAGGAGGTTGAATTAGTCTCATTTAATCATCTCAAATCGAGTTTGAATGATTTGATATTAAAAAGATGATCAGAAATTAAATCAAAATAAGTATTTGATGTATGTATATTATATTTGTTGTATATTTTTGAAAAGACTAACCTCATTCCTTGGACTCACTTGATAGGGGGTTCTGTATGAATCTCACATTGAAAACTAGGTGAAGACTGAACATTGAGTGGAAAAGCTGGTCTATTTTATAGTAGGCCACTTACAAAAAGTACAAATGAAATTTAGTTTTCATGTTTGAACCTGCATATGTTTGTAAACCAGTTTTCTCCACTCTGATTGTGGATCAGTATATTATGAACCATTGCAGAGAGATAATGGAGAGAGGTGTACGGGGGGTTTCAGAAAGTTTGATATGGTTTATTATATTCAATTGCAGTTTTTGGATTGTGATCTTATTACATTCGACTTATAGTCTATCAAAAAAGAACTATACTATTATTTTGACTGTGTTTAATTCATGTTTGGATAATGATAATTACAACTATACTTTTAAAAGAGTGAACATCAATTCTACATTACAAGAAAATAATAATATTGTTCTAATGACTCTCAATCAGAGTGTACAAAATTTTTCTTCACTTAGGAAGGAAATTATAAATTCAAATCAATTATCACAAACAGAGCGGGTTATCTTGAATAATGATAATTACACCTATGCTTCTAGAAAAATTGATAAAAATTCTATATTACAAAAGAATGCTAATCCAAAGACTCTCAATCAGAGTATAGAAAATGATTTTCCATTTGAAAAGGAAATGGTAAATTCAGTTGAAAAGGACAATTTAGATTCAGATGCATATTCAAATCATCTATCACAAACAGAGCAGGATAGAACATTTTTTATATTTGTTTCCTGTTCAAAATCAGCTCTGAATTATAATCACAATAACTCATTGGAACTTGAAACAAGAAAGTAGTTATATAGTTTAAATTCCTTACATGATAATGTTTGCAGTTTTTATAAATCTTATAGAATATTAGATAATTGTGTTAGCGATTCCTTCAGCAACAATAATTTGTTTGATTTGATAAATACTACTAAAATATTATGTCAGTACAGTTTATGACAGTACTGTCAGAGACAAGACAAGAAATCTTATCCTTATCCTTTATCTATGGTACTGTCTATAACCGATAACTGATTCTGCAACAGTTTGGAATCTCTGCCGCTGAAGTTTGGAGGCACTCACCAGATGAAGCTTCAACACCTTTGAAATAGCAGACTACCTCAGGTGGGAAGTGGTTGATAGTGGGCGTGTGCTTGGGACTATGACTATGATGAGGGGAACTGGTTTAGCTCTTGAGGGAACTGGTTTAGTTCCCCTCCCCCTCTGGTAGAGGGGGGGGTTGCTGCTTAGAGCTGGTCCCCCGCGGGGGGGGGGGGTTTCGGCCTTGGTGCTGCTCCACAGGTAAACATACATCCTGGGGACAAGGCCATGCCCCTGTTTGGGTAGGCTGTTCCTGTAATAACTCACTACTCATGATAAATACTCAATTCCCAATCCAATAACCGATCTGGAATCACTTAGCACAGCAAAGTTCCTATCTACCCTCGATTTGACATAACTTTCTATTCGATGTCAATAGATGAAAATTCTAGGTACTTAACAGCTTTCAAAACTCCAGATGGGCTTTATCAATTTCGTAAAGTACCAATGGGATTAGCGATCTCTCCAGCTGCTTTCCAAAGAGGAATAACTCATATATTTTCAGACATGCTATATAAAAGTGTATTAATATACATAGACGACTTGTATATTATGTCATCAACAATAGAAGAGCATATTGATAGGTCTAATATAAAAAACGTTTTCAGTAGGCTTAGAGAATTAATCTAAAACTCAATTCGGACAAATCAAAAATTTGCTTTAAATCGTTGAAAGTACTTGGACACATGGTTTCTGAAGAAGGAATATCTCCACTACCGGAAAACGTAGAAGCCATACTGGAATTACCAGTCCCAAAAAACCTAACTGAACTAAAGCCATTTCTAGGAGCAACTTCTTATTACATGAAGTTCATAGCCTGCCTATCGAAACGAGCTTATCCGTTGACACAGTTGACACGAAATTCGAGTGGACAGAAGTTCACCAAAAAGCATTTGAAGATCTGAGAAACTGTTTGATTAAAAAACCTATATTGATGCATTATAATGATGACAAAGAGACGTATATCATAACAGATGCATGCGCTATTGGAATAGCTGGTTGCCTTGCACAAAAAGATTTTGACGGTGTTATAAAACCAGTTGCGTATGTTTCAAGGCGTCTCACTAATTCAGAAGAAAACTGGCCTGCATCACATCTCGAAATGTTAGCAGTTACTGTATCAATCACTTTAGATCGCTGATAATAAATGACTATTTCAATGTTCATACCGACCATGCTTCTCTGCAATATTACAAAAATATTAGAGAGCCAAATTCAAGACTGGCTAAATTAGCAGCTAAGCTAGCCCAGTACAATTTCGACATAGTTTATAAACCAGGAAAGTCCTTACTCTTAGTTGATGCACTTTCCAGAGCCCCGATTGACAAAACAATCGAGCCAGAATGGCAAAACATAAATGCTATCGGAAGTGTGAATATTGGGCTGTTGCAAAAACAAGATGAGTTTCTAGGCAAAATTTATTTTGCGCTACTAGATCTCGATAAAGCAGACCTAATAACTGCAAGAAAATCACGAAATTATGTTTTGAAGGATGATATTTTATATTTCAAACAGTTGTATCAAAATGCCGTTCATTTGCAATCTCTACCACTTTGATTTCAAAAATACTTGGCCAATATCATAACGATATAACATTATTTGGTGGACATCTTGTTATACATAAAACCTTGTCGAAGATAACACCGAAATACCATTGGCCGACGATTCGGCAAGATGTAATAAAATATGTGAAAACATGCCCAACTTGCCAAGTAGCTAAAAAAAGTAAGGGAAAACAGAGTGGTCCATTAAAACCCATCCCTATAACAAGTCAACCATTCGACACTATATGCATTGATGCATGTGGACCACTGTCACTTTCGGGTGGAAGATACAAATATATTTTTGTAGCACTCGATCGCACGACTCGTTTCGCATATTGTGAACCAACAACGGCTATAGATGCCAAAAATACAGAAAAATTTATTTTGAATTTTGCATCCCTTTATGGATTACCCCGAACCATTCATTCAGACAATGGGACGAATTTCAAGTCATAACTCTTGAAACAGCTGTGTTTCTCATTAGGAATATCTCAAAAATTTGGGTCCCCCTATATGCCAAGTACACAGCGAGTGACTGAAAGATATAATTCCACCCTAATGAATATGCTAAGATGCTATTCTAATGACAAGCAGAATAATTGGCACTTGAATATTCGTCATGTATGTTTTGCTTATAACACAGCAGAACAGGCATCGTTAGGCTATTCACCCTTCTACTTGCTTCATGGATTCCACCCTCTCAGCTATTTAGACATAGCAATCCTACCGGCCGCACCTACCGGTACTGAAAGGGCTCAAGTTCTGAAGAATCTTCTGGAAATCAGAAATTCCCTGACAAAAATATTAAGTAATGCTCAAGCACAACAGAAAGAAAATGTCGATAAGAAAATAAAACCAATCCAATTCAAAGAAGGTGATAAGGTTTTAATCCAATACCCTCAAACACAGCCTGATACATGCACAAAGCTAAACAATCCATATCAAGGTCCCTTTACGGTAGTCAAACAAATAAGTCCTCAAAATTTTTAAGTGATTGCTAATCGTAGGGGAAAACCTTCTCCCGAAATAATACACATACGGAGATTGAAAAAATATCATTCAAGGGAGTCAGTTAATTACTTAGAGTAAACTATCCCGATTTATAAAGAAGTAAAAGCTCAGTGATATAATCATAATATATTGAGATTTGTAATTTATGGGTTGGGACATTATGATATGTAATGTGAATTAATTTTTCTTTTAGATGTCTTCAAAATTCTAGAATAGAATGTGTATAGTAATTTCTCTCCAGAAGCGGAATAAAATAAGAGTAAAATTGAATTTATTAATATTATTCCTTAAATGTTAGAAATAATTCTACTTTAGGATGTGTACAATTTTTTGTTTTAGGATCATTCCAGGAAGCAGCTGGCACTATACTAGTTATATAGATTATAAAATTTCTTTCTATGATTGACTGAAATGTAACTGATGTACAGTATTATTTTTCCACATGGAAATAGTAATGACAATTAGTTTTTCATGTAAATTACAATAGTATTTCTATCCATCAGATAGACTACAATAACGGCCGACTTCATTGACTTGAAAACCGCTGAACTTGCGAGTTAGGACACGTACAAGGTACAAGGTCTACGTTGCAGTCTACCGTTGCGGTTGGTCATTCTTAAACGAGAGCGGAGCCGTGACCTAGAGGAGGAACCCCCCCCCCACTGTCAATACGACCGTCAGACGTCACCGGAAGAAAATTCCCTCCCTCCACCCTAACCAAACGACGGAGATCGAGGAATCTTCTATTCCCTTTGACCAACATGTACGGCAGTGCAGGAGGAGCGGAAGAAAATATCTCTCTCTAACGACGACGGCGAAGAAAATTCCCTCCCTTGCCCCTCACACAATTGCCCGAGCAGGAGGATCTTCGTCCTTGTCCATCAAGATTCTGGCAGTGCGAGAGGAACCTACCCCCCTCCACAATCACCACGACGGCCGAAAGGAAAAGGAACACCCCCACAGCCCTGAATCAACCCCCCTCGACCTTCTTCATAACGACGGATCAAGAAGAGGAAGAATTTCACCCCCTGGCCACCTTCAACCTTTAAAAGCTTGCTAAGCAATTGCAAAGAAGGTGACAGGACAACGCCTATTCATCACCATTAACTCTGTTTTTATATATGATTTGGCAATGGTGATTCTTTTGTTTAATTTGTAAAATCTGTAATTTTAACCATTGTCTTTCAATTTCAGGTTTCTAGTATATTTGTGTTGTTTTAATTTTTGTTGGATTTCTCATATAATTCTTTTAATTGGACAATAATTTTCTTTATTGAACTTGGAATCAAGTGTAGTTTAGATTTATAGCTTAATTAATTTTTTTCCAGTAAACTTATATTCCAAGTATTTTTAAATACAATAATATAATTTTTCCACTTTCTCTCCATTCAAAGTTTAGTATTATTGGTTTGAAGTTATCAATGGATTGAGAATCAATCAAATCAAATCAAATCAGTATCTCTGTATTTTATGTTATTTTGCTAGGAATATAAAATAGTTTATAATTATTGTAAGACCCTTTCAATTTTCAGCAAACTTTATGTTAATTGTTTTAGTATCTTTATGAATTTCATGATTTTATTCCAATAACAGGTTCTTCCCAAACAGTGAGTGATCATAAGTAAAAACAACCAACCAAGAATAATCCTTTATATAAATAATACAAAACTTTGATTAATAGTTTATAATATTTTTGAATCACAAAACGACTATCAAAATATCTATCTTCTTTCTAATTTTATTATGTCAGAGTAAATCAATTGAGCCAACTAAAATATTTTCCGGTGTCATTTTCAAAGAGATCCCTCACACATTCTTGTATGAAGCATCCATACCTTTATCTTACCAAACTGCCTTCCCATCAAATAATATCGAACTCCAAGAACAGAGAAAAGTCCAGCTTCCAGAATGTGACGACGAGGATTGTGAACTAACAAAGGCTATTAAGCAACTCTATCTTCTAACAAATGAGATAATCCTCCACGAAGACGAAGATGACGACTTCGACACAAGAAACAGAACAAAATCAGGCAGATTGAGAAATAGAAGAGCAATTGAAGTTATTGGAGACTTCCTACACTCTTGTTGTGGAACAGCGACCGACTCCGAACTCCACACACTCACGTTCAACGAAAAGACGATTGCAGACCACCTGAATGCCTTCAAGGATATCGTCCATGACGACCACAAAGATCTGGTAGAAGTAACTGGAAACTTGACTGAATTCACAAAGAACATATCCAATCAAGTCCACAACTCGTACCACAACATACAAGTCCAGATAAACGAAGTTCTAATGAGAATACAGAAAAATCAAGAAAAAACTATAATCGACCACATGATAGACTACTTTTCCCATCTATTCACGCAAATAAATCTAATAGCCCGCCTTCAATTCATCAAATCAGTTAAAACACAATGTCAATTATGCTACATTCCAAGACTCCAACAATCCGATGACCTCACTTCCACATGCGCATCCCATCTGATATCATCATCAACTCTGAGCAAACTTCAAAAATTTTGTCAATTTACTTGCGAAATTGATAAAAACACCACTTTAATTGTTGAAGAGAATCCAACAAGTTTTTACATCTCGAGCATCCGACCTAATACAAAGATTGTTTGCAATGGTACACGGTTCAACAAGAACTTCAATCAGATTTAGCGGGGACAACACACATTATGCTGCCCTGTCATTGCTCCCTACAAACGGAAAGTACGACTCTGATTCGCACTATCTTTCCTTGTGATTCAAGAACATCTACCTTACCAATCCTCAATCATTTCCTTCCTCTCCATTGGCTCAATGTAAAATCAATTAAAATAGATCCTTTCAAACCGCTTCAAAACACCAATTTTGCAAATTTTTCGGATATTTTTAATGATGATTGGCACATGAGTATTCCAACGTTATTTATCCACAATCACTTTTCAACAGATACTTTCGAGAAAGTAGAGTTACCTTCCTCATGGCAAGATGTGTTAGATTCTGCATCTTTCATGAAATATTTAATTTTTGTTTGGTTGAGCTTACTCACACTGTTGGCCCTAATAGCTTGTGGAAAATTTATGCAATGGCTATACGTATTCAAACGATGGCACGGTAAGCTACTATAACTTTGCACGAAATGTAAAAAAGAAAGAGATTGGAAAGATCATTTTGAACAGATAAATAAAAAAGTTGAATGACAGAAAATTATAATACAGTTGGTCTATACATAAGTTAGTCCTAATTTTTTTAATTTGAATGTGTTCATACAGAGGCCTAATGATGTGTTATGAAAGTAGGATTTCTTATTTTAAAGTGTTTTGTATGTCAAGAGCATTGTTTCATGATTTAATATTTTGTGTTCTTTCCTTTTGATGTATATTTTTAAAAAAATGTCTATTGAAGTAAAGAAGTATATCATAGTATGTCTATTGAAGTTAGAATAAGAAAAATAATGAAATAATACTGTATTGCATATACAGAATAAGATAAAATGAAGAATAGAAATAGAAAACCTATTGAATTATGCTGCAACAATACGGTATTGAGTAGAATTGAATTCAATGAGTATAGTAATGCACTCACTGAGTTGTCGAGTATTGAATGTACTCAATGGTTATTTTACTTGAAATAATGTATATAATAATATTGTAGTTCTATGATTTGAGGTAATTATATCATAGTGATTCAATTTCTCTTTGTCTAAAGTTAAGTAAACGGAACACGTGACATCCTTTTTAAAAAGATTTATTCAAGAAACAAACCGGCATAGTGACTGCCCAAAATACAGAAATGAGACAAAGAATCTTAATTACTAGAGCTTATATACTATTCTAAGTGCTGTATCAGGCTATCAGCTACTATACAATAACAATGGGTATAACTTCTCCCTCCCCAAGTTTGGAGCTGTCCTCAGCGACCAAAAACTGATAAGACCTAAAATACAAAAACTTGTTAAAAACAATATAAAATAATACTCAACTAAGTTATCAATACATACCGTACTAATACAAAAGTGTGAGAACAATTTTTCAAGTAGGAGTTTCGGTTGGGAGGTACGGTCCGCCTAAGTTACAAGCTATTTGTTTCTTATCAGGAATATTTCGATTACAAAATTTCAATGAGATTTTACATTTGTAATAAATAACTGCAATTATTATCAACAGCACAAAAATTCCAATTGGGATAAGAATATAATGAAGTAGGTAATTGCTTTCAGCTGTAAAATCCTCTATAATTTCTAGTGGTTCTATATTTAGATTAGCTTTATGGATCAAGTCGAAAGATAGATTTGTATATAGTGTTCTCGCAGGTTGTTCTGAGGGTAAGGATACAATGCTTTCCCAATAAACGTATGGTTCTAAAAATCAAACAGCTTTTCTGATTCTTCAAGGTTCAGTAATTGAGTCTTCCTTGGATAAATTGTAATGTTTTGATTTTGTTTACTTATAGTGCAAGTAGTAATATTGAACATTAAATATTTATTTATGACTTGAATGTATCTTATAAAAGGTTGAGCCTCACTTATAACCAAAGATTTACAATCATGAAGGTCCTTATCGTCTAAAAGTTGACTTATACACTTATTAACTATTCTAGACATATTCTTACAATAATAATTATTTCTTATTAGTAAACAATCTCCTGTAAACAATGAGTTATCTTTTCGAATTATGAAGGACGGATGTTCAACAATTGTTCGCAACTCATTTCCTTTTACGACTGGGTAAGATAGGAGAAAAAATGTCTCATAGGCATGAGAATACAAAGGCAATTGTATAAAATAAGTGATGAAATCATCTTTCACATGACAATGTGCAGACCCTAGCTGCCACAAAATTTCGGGTTCATCAGAAATGAGAGACAATTTAGCCGAATGAATTAATAAAGACAATTCGTTTCTAGACAGAATACTTGAATGGATTATGTTTAGTCGACAAAATTCTAAGCTCACCATAATATCGTCTATTTTATTTTTTATGAGAGTCAATGTGTTGAATAAGAAAGAATGTTGTTGAGTTAGCTCTATTGAAGTGAATTGAGTGGTGATTGAATTAAAATAATTTCTCAGCTTGACATTGTTGGCATGAATGACATCAATTCCATTGTTAAATTTGTGTATCAAGTTTCTATTGATTGACAATTGATTTTCGACATTATGCTCTAAATGATATTCATTTGCTTGCACTTTCTCTAAAATTTTGTCATATTTCGCTTTGTCGTCAGAGTCCATATTTCCTGTAATCCAGCTTATTGCGGAACCAAGTCCGTTTATGAGACCTCTCTTAATTCTAAGATTATTTATATGAATATGATCAAATTTTAACTTAATATCATCTAAATACAAACGCAAAATATTACAACGATTCTTATCACTATCCTTAGCTCTTAAAAGGTTTACAGAGTCTTCAATATGTGTTAGTTCAACATGTAGTCGTGTAATGTTTATGTTGTGCATGTATGTGTATGTGCCATTTATAATGAAGGAGTTCTGTACTCGAACTGGTGTAATGCCAGATGATTTGGTCAAGTCCGTTACTTTATACGACATTGCTGGGACCAGCAGCAGGAGAATGAGGATCATCTTGTTCTGAAACAAATTTATTATTTTCCTTTTTAACTATTTTCCGTGGTCGTTTCATCCTATTAGGATGGATTTTGAATGGTCGTTTTTGAATTGCTCTGGAATTTGTAGCAACATTTTGTTGTTTATCATATTGTACTTGGAAGAATTTTGGCTTGTTCTTTTTATTGAAGGTTGTTTTAATAAACGGGGCTTCGGGGATTTCGACGTCTGTTTCCCTATTCTTATTCAATAATTCTGTCCTAGTTTGTTTTTCCATCTCTACCTTATCTTTTACCAATCTATGTATAAGCTGTAACCTGTCATGATACTCTTTTGTACGCTCTTCAGTGATAAGTTGTTCTGTAGTGTCATTCAGAAAAGAATTCTCAGAGATGCCGAATGTTATTTCCATTGGTGTCATTTTTAAGGTGGAATTGAGTGTGTTATTGAACGCAATCACGGCCGTTTTCATGTTGGCTTCAGTGGTATTATTTCTATTTTGAAGTTGGATAGAATTTAAAAGTTCAATTAGAGTGGAGTGAGTTCTTTCAATTAACCCTTGCGAGTCTGGATGACCAGGGGTAACATAATAAGGTTCGACTTCATAAAGTTTTAGAAAATCACGTAAACCAGCGTTGTCAAATTCTCTGCCGTTGTCCATCTGTACGATCTTGGGGGTTGGATAGAGAGAAAAATAGTCGAAGAGATGGTCTTTTACCTCGATTTGATTAAGACTCGTGAGGGGGTAGACTACGAGTCGTTTGGAGAAACAGTCGATGATTGATAAAAATTTACGTTTGTCATACTGAAAGGCATCAAGTTGCAGTTTTTCAAAGGGCTTTGTAGGAGTAGGGGATACTTTGTATTCTGCACGAATGGGGTGACGTTCGTATTTAGTCTTTAAACATATTGGGCATTTGTTTATGAAGTTAGTAATATCACGCATCATTGAAGGCCATTAGTACCGTCGTCGAATGTGTGAGTAACTCTCTGAAATTCCTCTATGATAGGTTTTTCCAGTATGATAATTGGAAACTACTTCTTTTTGTTCGTCGGGATCAGTAATGTCAAGATTAACTTTTTTATACCGCTTAATCTTAACTGAGTTGAAACTTTCCTTAATGACTTTAGCAAAGTAGTTAAACATTGATTCGTACTGATTACTCAATAAACAATCTTTTGAACAATATACACCATACGTGGTATTCGGTTTCAGGTATTCTAAACAAAATTTGTTTATGTGTTCGAAATCTAAGGGGTTGGGAGAATACATTTTCAGTGTTGAAAAAAATATATTCGTTTCCTTCACTTTCTCCATTAGGAGTTTTTACAATAAAGTCTTCCTTGTATCGAGTGATCTCAGGAGAGACCAATGATGGATGCATATAGTTTTTAGCAGATCCTGTGTCTACTAGCCATTTTCTTTTCTTTTGATCGAGAAAGTAAGGAAGAGATTTGTTTAAGATGTTCAAGTCGAGTCGCTTGGGGGGTCCTCCGAAAACTGGGGGCCTGACTCTAAAAATGGTTCGTGAGTTTGTTGAGTGATTCAGTCAAAGTGTTTATTTGACATTGCATAGCCTCAATCGGGTTCTGATTGTAGTTATCTTCTGGTTCTTCCTCTAAGTAGTTTACTTCATATGGTGATCTGTAAGTTTTCAATTTTTGTACAGGGTCTGTTCTTTGAGTGCGCATAGACACTGTGTTTGACGAACTTACTTGAGTGTTAGGTTTGAAATTACTGTTTTGCTGCTAAAAGCTTTGTTGTGGAAAACGTTGTTGTTGAAAGTTTGGACGATAGTTTTGTTTTTGGAAGCTTTGATTTGAAAAATTTTGTTGAAAGTTTTGGGGGAAGTTAGTTTGTTGAACATTGTGTGGTGAAAATTGTTGTCTACTTTGGAAGGGTCTGTGTGTTTGTTCGAAAGAATTGTTGTGTGACCATTGTTTTTGAAAGTTTTGTTCGTAATTAGGATTTCTAAATGTTGTTGTGTTGTTGGAATGTTTCCTACTATCTACCCTGTTCATTGTTTCAATAGTGGTTTTGTAGCGTAGTTGCTGTAATACAATACTACAATCGTTTATTAACTTATTCCTAGCATCATCTAGGTCTTGTACTTGTAGTGCTTGCAAATGTGACCCTAATGTTGGGTGAACTCCATGCACAAAAGTATTTACAAGTGTAGCATTCAGTTGACAAATCAAATTTTCTAATACTAAACCTGTAACACCATCTAGCTTATACTTAGTAATTACATTTGTACGTTTTTCATTAAGTCTGTTCAAAAATTCAATAGGATGTTCCCTTTGATAGGATTTCATCACAGTCAACTCAGCAATGAGTTCAGGTACAGATCTGTTATCAGCAAAATTTTGTTTCAGTGATTTTATCAAGTCTTTTATTGAAGAACAACTGTTTTTGAATGCTACTGCTTCGGCTGGTCCTTCAAGTTTGCACATAGCAGCTTTGAAAAGAATCCAGTGATTAGCTTCTTTTTCTTGAATGTTATCAGCACAGTAGCCGATAGAAAGGTCTTCGCAAGTAGATATGAATTGATGTAACTTGTGAGAAGTACCATCGTAATGAGGTATGTATCTCAAGAGTTCATGTGGAATAGGTTTAGTGATTGTTGCCATTTTTGAAATCTCTGAAGTTGAAGATAAGACTGGATGCAGTTTTGAGGGTTTGATGAAGTTCTTTTGTTTGGTACTCACAACTGGTTTGGAGAGCGTACTTGGATCGTCCTGGTCCTCGTCCGTGGATGAATCTGTGTCGCTTGGTTCTCTGTTGGTTAGGGGCCGCCAGGTGTTGTTTCTCTCTGCCAGGATGGAAGGCTGTGCACGTGGTTCCAGAGTGATGAGGGTAGGCCGCAGATGAGGAGTTACACTCGCGTTTTGGATTCGAGACAGTTGGTCGCGAAAAAAAGTTAATTGAACTTTACCGAAACGTCTGTGGTCCCGTTTGTTCGGGCGCCAGTTAAGTAAACGGAACACGTGACATCCTTTTTAAAAAGATTTATTCAAGAAACAAACCGGCATAGTGACTGCCCAAAATACAGAAATGAGACAAAGAATCTTAATTACTAGAGCTTATATACTATTCTAAGTGCTGTATCAGCTACTATACAATAACAATGGGTATAACTTAAGAACTTTTATGCAATTAATTTTTAGAATTTAATTAAAATAATTTTGATTTTGTAGTTGGTTTCCATCTTAGTAGTATATTGATAACAATCTATGACATTTTATTAGGCTATAGGAATTCCATTATACTTTCGAATTATTAATGTATATGTATGAATATTTTTGAAGTAATTATCTCATAGCGTTTGAATTTTCGTTTGAAGGTGTAACTTCTACTGAATGAATTTTCTTGAAAAATTCTTTAATATTAAAGGTACGAGGAATAATCTAATTTATCAAGTATGACATATATAGTCTCAATCATATTTCAAGACTTCAATTCTTTGAAATTTTCATTATCTTTATTTTTATTTATTTATTTTTTTTTACAAAGAAGCACTGATTGGGAGTGAAAAACTAAGGATACTCCTTGTACTATTTTTCTCCCAAATTTAGATTACATTTTTAAAGTCCAAAATAGTGTTATGATTTCACTTTACTAAAATTTAGTCAATTTTCACTCAAAAACAACGAAAACTAAGATTTTTAAAATTCTAGCGTTGAAAACAGAATGAAAAACAAAAATATCACACTCAAATCAACATTAATTGAAAAATTTTGAGTAATTATACAAAATTTATTAGAGCAAGAAAAAACACAACTCATTCAGCAAAGCTGATTCAGTATTAATTACCTATCTGATGTATTTTGTGCATCTAATACTTCGCATATAATTTAAACTTTGTATAAAAACTTTATACTAGAAGTTGTACAAATCGACCAGAATGGACAGCTAGAGTCGGCTGTCAAAGCGAAGGAGGGGGAGATGTCATAAACCATGGGTTTTGACAGCTCCTCAAGCACATCAAATTTTTAATTTATTTCCCTTTTTAATTTTCAAGAGTAAAATCAGGATCACTAGAAAGCCAAATTGCGCTGACTGAATGAAAAATCGCAGAGCTTCAGAGTAGTGGAACTTTCCAGTCTCCTCACCAGCCGGCATTTTCATATTAAATTTTCCCACTTTTTCCACTTTTTCGAGTCAGTCTTTTTTGTGCCGCTCCTCCGAACACAAAAAGACTCTGACTGGCCAGGACCTGTACCTTCCTCTAGACCTCACCTTCCAGCCAAGCTGAGGAGATGGTCATCATAAAGGGGATTGGTATCGTACTCAATTAATTATTCATCATTTTATTAGTTATAATGTCATGTTGTTTTTCTTTTTTATAGGAATTTAAGAATAATAAATAAAATGTAGAGAATTCAAACCAAGAGGAAAATCCTCAAAATATTAAATACTGTACCTAAATAGTTTTCAAAAATTAATCAAATTGAAATAAATAGAAACTCATTTTTAAATAAGATAATTGAGACTTGTTCGATAATAATCTGTTCTTCTTTTCTTAATAGCCTATATTATATAACTTCTAACTTATACATTTCAAATTATTTCTTTTTAAAATATTGTAAACCAATAAATTTTGTATTTCTTAGAATAATTTCTTCTTTTTATTTCTTTAAAATATCTGCTCTACCATCTTCAGCTATGTATCTCCTTTGTAACTCTTCTTCCCATCTGGGAAGTGGTGGAGCCCCCAATATTTACAAAAAATTATAACTTGGTTACAAATAGTGATACATATTAATTGTTCGCTTTTAACGTAATGCAATTGTAAAAGCTTACTGTCCGGTACGTCACAATATAGATAACAATAATAATTTCTCTGGTCGAGGGTACAACACGACCAGAGGAGTTTTATTCAAAATATAGACATGATTACAAAAAGCATATAAGCTACAATTATTTACAAAGTATTAATACAATTGGTTGATTATTTGCTGATCTAAGAAAATGTGGCCCCCACTATATATGAATATGTGTCGGGATGCCACTAATTTTGCTATTGTTTAACATTTTATGCCAAAAGTAAAAAAATCTAATAAAGATACATCTTGCGAGTCATTAGAAGTTCATGAAAACCACATTTATATACACAAATTTAAAAGATAAAATTGATAACCTAAGATGTAGAAATCTTATAAAAATTTAACATAAAAAACATTTATAGTACACATGAGAAAATATCATTAAAATGAAGAAAATAAGAATGAACAGTATGGAACATTTTTTCTTAGAACTAATTGCTCTCCATGAGTGATTCTATTGGACAGGAGCCAGTTATTTGTTTTCGATTTAATTAATTGATTGAAACTGTTTCTTTAATGGCTATTGGCAGTTTATTAAAAATTTTTGGTCCTAAATATGTGGCTGACCTCTGAGCAGCTGATTTTGTCATCCTGGGAATTGCCAAGTCCACGTTCCTTCTGCGTGTTCCTTGCGGGTGATTCAAATTGATGAAGATTGTGGGTTCTTTCTGGTGAATGTTAGAAGTCTGTGAATGTAAATCTGTCTCATGCTGAGGATGCTGAGCTCCGAGTATAGTAGTACTCCTGAACCTTCAAGATAGGATCGATGTGGCAGAAATTTGTAGCTTCCCAGGCCAAAATGCCATATCTTGCTATGGACTCGACTATTGCATAATAAACATTTTTCATCATGTCTATTGATAGTAGCTGCCTGATTTGGATGAATTTGTAAATCAACTTTCTGATGTTGGCCGTTTGATGTGAGATGTATTTATTCCAGCGAAGTAATTCATCTATTATGACTCCTAAATATTTTATATTGTTTGTGCGCTCCATTGAAGGACAATTATAATTCATACTATCCAATTTGCAATGATGTAGTTTGATTGTCTGCTTAGAAGGTTTCATGGAATCTGTCAGTGAGAAAGTAATAAATTTTGTTTTTGAGGCATTAATCGTCAAAATGTTATCGAAGAGCCAGGAGGTAACTTTTCCCATTCCAAGTTCAGCTGACCTGAAGACGTCATCCCAGCTGGTTCCCCGGAATAATACTGATGTGTCATCGGCGAAGGCGATAATCTTGCCACCGACATCCATAGAGCACAGCTCGTTGGCGAAGATGAGGTAGAGTACTGGATAAGCTTTGTAATAAACTCAAGCACTGGATCAACAAATTCTATAATATCAGCAGGTTGGGTAACACAGCCGTTTCAAAATTGGTTTATTTTGGCTACATTCAATCTCATCTCCAATATGGTATAAAAATTCGGGGTGCATCTTATTCGAATCACTTCAATAAGATATTCACCATCCAAAAAGCATTATTAAAGGCAATTTTGGGCAAACCTGAACGATTTCCAAGAGACAGTATTGTTAATGAATAGCCTATTGTGAATAAGCTTATAAATGTGATACCTGCTCTTTTTATAACAGATAATTTGAATGGAAGACTTCTGAGAGAGATAGATTTATGGATTGCTTCTTCACATCCCAGGATAAGTGATTTCTTGTAATTATAACTAGGATAAGTTCACAATCATTCAAGAATGTATGCTTTTTTATTAATTTTTATTATCTCGTATTTTCTCTCTTACTTTTTTACTTTCCTTCTTTGTAAATTTCTTCAAATTTAGATGTTAATAGGAATCCACAAATTTTATTGGTTTTAGAAATAATTTTGTTTTTAGTAACACTCGGCCCCTGCGCTCAGGTTTTCCACCTTTTCAGGGACTTTCCGTGTTTAATAATAATACTATTTTACTTTAAACTTATTTTGTTATTTGTCAATTGTACTTTATGTAATTATAGACACAACTTATGTATGCAATGTATGAAGGAAAAATAAACTATTGATTGACTTGTCGCGGAGACTGTATTATTTGTTGATGTCCTGACTGATAGAGGTTGTATCAACTCCTCATCCTTCACTTGGAGTACATACCTCTTCATCTGTCAAACGGGGATATCGTCGGCCACACAGTGCCACTGTATCAACAACATCAAGACTACACATGATTCCCATTGCTAGCCGATCATCAAGTCATTGAAAGAGGTAGGTGTTTCATTAAGGATTTAACCCGGTCTGACTACGTCATTGTAATGGCGGGAACAAATGACTTCGGTTGATTTGAGCCTGGTCATCTCAACAATGAGCAAATTTTTAGTACAGTACCGTTAGTAAGCATCATTTCAATTACAATATTATTGGCATTAATATTTTTTGAACTAGCCGGCAGGCTCGCTTTGCTTGTCTTATAAGTAATTGCCAGGGGATTCACCTGAGAATACCAATGTGGTTTCAGAAAGCAAAGAGGAACCGTTGACCAACTTTTTGTGATAAGGCAGATGATGGAGAAAGCATACGAGCATTCCATTGACCTACAAATGCTGGTTGTTGACTTCCGTGAGGCATTTGACTCATTGTTGAATGAGCAAATTTTTAATACAGTACCGGTAGTAAGTATTATTTCAATTACAGTGTTATTGGCATTAATATTATTTCAACTAGCCGGCAGACTTACTTCGCTTGTTTGATCCGTCTTGCCAGGGTGCTTCGCCCCTGCAGTGGCGTAGCCTCATAACATTGGAGTAGAAAGCAACTAAACTTTGGTGGGTGACCGGGGGATGTGGGGGTTATGGAATCCGGAGGTCGTCCCCCCAGAAAATTTTGAAAAAAATCATTTAATTTGGAGAGAATTTTTACACAATTTCCACTTGAAACAAAAATTTCATTCAAGTTTTTTTGGTGTTCAGTAGGCCATTTATTATTTCGATTTTACCTTGAAAATTTCATAGGCCAATGGGTTTTTGATTTAATAACAAATATAATGGCCAGCTGAATTGAGCCCAGTACCTCCTTACAGTATTTAACTTTGGATTTTCGTTAAACAATAATTATTATTCATAATAATGAATGGAGAGAATGAGACTGTTGACTGGCTGGCCACTATGGCTTGAGAAATATTGCTATGGATTGTAGCTCTCATCGGATTTCTTCTAGCTGTTTAACCGGTTGTGAATATTTGCAGTAGCAGAGGTCTTCAGAGTGGTTTACAGCATTTAAATTTGGATTTTCGTTTACTAATTATATAAAAGGTAATCAAAACCAACAATTCAAAGGTAATTTGGATTTTTTTATTTGATGCCGTATTTTCATTTGGCTAATTGATTTGAAATCCATGATATTATTAGATTATATGAGTCCATAATTCATTCATTCATCCATAATTATATCTTAATCCATAATTCTATAAGGATTTATTGCACTTAATTTGATTTTGTAATTGGTTTAGCAAAGAAAAGTTACTTTGTTTTATTTGAATTAACTGTTTCAAACTAGAGTTCTAGTTTTTCAACGTTGAATATGTTTCCCCTTTTTTCAACAATCTATTTATGGTTTCACTGTTGATATTTCAAGTTTAAGCAACATGACGGTCCATCAGCAGTTTGGTGCACTAAATTCAACCAATAACAAGCGTGTAAGCGTATAGTTACCAATTAGAGACTCTGATTATATCGACCATAGAATACTAGCATTTCACTAACTGAAGCTCCAGCTCCAAGAAGAATGAAGCGGATGATGTCATCAATAAATTTATTTAAAACTCATTAATTATGATGAGAATAGACGATTGAGTTATCCGTGAGCATAGTTCACTGCACAATGTAACCATCTAAGTCAAGTAACATCAAATACTCAGACTTAATATTAAAAGTTAAGTTTGATCTAACAGTTCTTGTGAATGAATTGTATTATAATACAACATGACCATAAAATGTTAACTGCAAATCACCCCAAACATTCTTCCCTCAACAAATCATAAAAAACAATCAATCAACAGAAAAATCAATTAATAAAAAAATCAATATTTATTCACTCGTTTTTCCAATTCACAATTTTATATTGAAATTAATAAGTGGAAAGATTACAACTTCTAACAAAAACTCAATGTATTAGAAAAATCTACTGGTGTCTTATGAGAAGTATAATCCAAGAATCAATATGAATTCGCTTGTTTTTTCAATTTGATATTGATAAATTGTAACTTTTGTATAGACTCAATGTATTAGTTTATCATCTTTTCAACAAAATAGAAAACAAAAATTGACCGTGTCTTGAGAAGGATTGTAGTAGCCAACTGTATAGTAAAGGCGTCAAAAATTAATTCTTAGTCACAGTATTCAATTGCACATTATTATTTCGAAATGCTGTAATAACAGCTATGAATGAATTTTCAGAGGAGTGGAAATATAATTTCTCGTTAACTGTTAAACATACATGATACCTAAATTTCCTAATTTTAAAATAACATGATACCCAAATTTTGTAAAGTATAATTAGCATGAAAAAGTAGTGATCAATGATTTTTATTGAAGTTCCGGAAAGTTAGAATTCAATGATTTGATAATATTTTTATTACATACAAAAGTGTAAATTGCAAATTTTAGTATTCAGTAGAATTCTTGTCATGGATTCCTTGAAGTAATTAGGTTCCGGAGAGACAAAATCACTGCAATTCAACATTATTGGACTAGTTTTTCGAAACCAGATCAAAATATTCTAACCAATTGTGGACTAACGTGGAATTATCAATTATATTCTTATGGAATATATTAACTAAAAGAATCAATAATATTACAATTCATATAATAATGTGAAATTATTCGATTGATACAGGAAATTACATATAGAAATATACTTACAAGAAAATTTCTAAACTATTTGGTGAGAAAAAATACAAGGTATACTTCGAATTACAATATTTACTTACAAGTAATTCGATAACGAATATTACAGTATGAAGTTTCAAAATTATTCGAGTATAATATTTCTAAAAGTTATGAATATAATTGCAGCAAGTTCAGTTATTATAACATTTCAGTTATAAAACAACATTTTGTGTTTGTGTATAGTCAAGATGATACAAGAATAAGGAAGACTGTTAACAAAATCATACAGAAATGCCAAACACTAATAAATTGTGGTAACATAACACTGAAAACATTAAACAAATTTAATCTATATCTGAGGCTGGAGATATAATGAATGCTCATCGTTATGACAACAAGATATTAACATAAAACAATATTCAGATTTCAGAAATTTATTTTGAATAAAAATTAATGTGAACTTACAAATAAAATATAAATAGTAGTTGAAAACATTCAAAGAATTGTAGTTGAAATCATTAGAAAAATAGATCAACTAGTACATATTATATACACATCTATACTAAATTACTGGATTATTTTGTTACACTTATTGTTAAATATTTTAGTATTATTCCAAAGAAATCCGTTCGAGTCGAATAAAGATTCAGCACGAAAAGTGCCAATCTATCACAAGTGCAACACATACTCAGAACTATATAGTGAAATAATAAATAATACATAAAACAATCGAAATATTCTATAAGAGCGCCACTGTCCAGCTTCAACTATCTCATAAGCCGTATCAAAGAATCGATGACAAGTCTGAGCAAAAGGTTTGAGGTTAAAACAAAACGCCGTCTACCAACTTTAAGAATATGAGATGATGAAGTCAAACAAACACCTGTGCATTGTCGATTGCGCGATTCTTGATTCTTGATGGATTCTTTCAGACCATTGAAATAGTAACATTTATACCCAAATTTCCATTGTCAGCAAATAGCTGAGCGATGCTAGTGTCGAAGACTAAGCAGTCTGAGTTCAAGATAGCCGAAGCGACTCCCTCATGAACACTACGCGGAGTTGCTTCCCAGGTCAATCGCCGTCGATGACCATTTAGCTCTAGCCTGCAAATCAAAAAAAATCTTTATACATTTTTAAATTCATAAAAAATTCAAATTGAACAATATCTGTAAAATAAGATTATATCAGATTAGATTTTATGTAAATTGCAATATATGCTGGATTATACACTGAATCAGAATAAAATGAAAAATCGAGAAAGTAGGTTCGGACTATAATATATAGGCATATGCGGGCTTACACTATATACAAATAAATAAAATAATTGAAAAGTTACTTTCGGTAACAGAATCATTAGTAAATAGGTCAATTAGCATTATCAATAATAAACTGAAAGCTTCTATTTAATTTTGAGCAACAAAATAAATACGAGTAGTGCAATGCTATATGTTTGATAGTCTGAATGGTCACTACTAATGATTCCATTAACACTACATTCCATTATATGGCTCCATCAACAATGTCCAAGCATTCAGTTTTTTTAAAGATTGAAAAGGTTTGATAAGCAGTCTTCCTAATGGCAGATAAGAAGGGTAATATATGCGGGAAAGTGCACCACGGGCTGAAATGGCCACTACCTACTTTCAAACCTGTACAGTACAGGAACTAGGATTATATTAATTGGACTATAGCATTTTTGATGAGTTTTATGTCATGTGAAACGGCCATTTTAGGAGTTCATAATGAAATCCTAGAATCAAATGCTTTAATAGAAGTATGATCCGCCATCATAGGGAGTAATAGATAAGGGAAGACAAAATTGTATTTTCGACAGATTGGAAAACACTGTAACATAAATACTTTTGTCTTCTCCAAGAATTCCGTGATTCAATTAAACAAAAAAAAACTGATATACAATTGAAAAATTATCCTGAGATTTGCGTTATAAAGTCAGAGGACGGCAAAGTTGGTAAGTTTTTCTTCCACGGCTTTCTATAGTGGACAGCTGTATTTCAATTCATTGCAATTCTTGTAAATAATGATCAATTCTAGCTTGAATAAATTACTATAGGGTAATTTGAGATAAAATGTGGATTAATTGACGTAAAACAAACCTATAAGCGAAAATCTCTGCTTGTTTTCTAGAGCCAATCAGTTGGACAACGGCGAAGAACTGTTGGTGGCCATCAAATTTTTCTTGCTTTTCTAGGACCAGCATGAAGTGGTGACCAAAACAGGACTGCATCATGACCCAGTCGACTGCGCCCGGTAGATTTATATCGGTGGCCAGAAAAACTATGTCTTCGCCTGAATGACACAAAAAAGACAAAATTACATCAACAATGTAATTTTCACCACGAAAAGTTTCTTAATCACAATGTATAATTTATAATCACATTTGCATAATACTAATTCCAATAATACTAAATCATCTTATTTCATCTTTTGTAAGTTCTTAATGACTCATATTGAATTGTATTAGCAACTCTCACCTGCGCGCAGGATTTTCCTGGCAGGTGATTGGTTTCATTCATTTTTGCTGAAAGTTTTGTTTATTTGTATAATTATTGTATTGAAAAACCAATAGAGAGTTTTTGATTTGAAATACTTTCTAAATAGATTAAATAGTTCATTATCAGTTTCTACTGAAATAATCGAAGCTTCTTTGTTAATTATTTATTTTGTTCATTCATACTTTCATGAACTGTGTGATTAATGGGTTCGTTCTGTGAACACGGTAAATGGTAAATTGTTCCATGTCACGTGACTGGTGCAAAACTACTTGTTCCCATGGAATACTACTTCAAGATCTTTGGTTCAAGCTTTTGGTGCGCACTTATGAAGTTGATTTTCACCAAAATGTGTCATTTACTAGCTGCGTGAATGAACAAAGGCTGCTTTACAAACTTACCGTCTGGAGAAGTGTGCACTTATTCCACTTCATTACTATCAAATATTCTATAAAGAAGAAACCACTTAACGGTTGTTAAACATCATTTTTTGGTTATGTATTCTGCGGCTTTGCTATGGCAAACCAGCTAGCTATCAGCGCATGCGCAGACGGTTCATACTATCGACCAATTACAGCTCTGCGATTGTGGTACATTCTAAATGCGCCGCGGCCAGAGAGCGAGGCAGGAATAATTTACCGGTAACTGGATTTTGGAACATTTACAGTCAAAATGGTTCCCATGGGACGCGGAACTTTTTACCGCCAGTCACAACTTACCGCTTGGAACAATATTTACCGTGTACCCAGAACGAGCTCATTAGTTTACAGTACTCTTAATTTCATAAGTTTTTTTTTGTACAATACTCATTAGTACAACGAACTCATTGCTGTCAATATTGCCAAATTTGCAACTCATTCTTCGAATAAACCTTGAATTTCAAGTTGGTCACGAACCAACAGGAAGTGATTAAGAAACTTATTCAGACCTTCATAAATTCAACAACATAATACAAGTATAAAAATTGAATTACAACGTACAGTATATCCACTCTAACCATCTAGTATGTAAACATTAATGTAGCAACAAAAAAAACAGAAAGAACGTGCAAGTTTATTCAATTAAAATAGTATTGATAAAATGTATAATGATAATACTGTAACCATTATGATCATTTCAATAATTATTTGTGCATCTAAAGGCGCAAGAGTAACTCTTTTCGATGAAAAGAACGTTTATACCTGAAAGAGGAAAAATACCTTACTATCGTGATAAATACAACTTTCTCCTCCACCTATATTTATAACAATAGAATATCGGGTATTTATAGATTAATATCGAGGATTCGACTCTTTAGACAGATTTGCTTTATTAAAATTACACATAGGAATAATATGTGAAGCGAAAAAGCAACTCAGTTTTGTTTTTTGGCATCCGTGCGCATGTGCCTGCAAGAATTGGTTGAATGTCACTGTATTTAAGCGCAGGATAGACCCAAGGATAGTTATAAAGGAGATTGCCCTGATCCCATAAGACGCTTGGCCGAGCTATGGCTATGACTGCAGAGCCGGCTATGGTGTGACGTCACGCGCCAGCCTCTCGGCCCGGCTTAGCATGCAGTCAAACGTAAAAATGCCCAACTTCAAGCCCTCAATTCAATTTCATACATACCATTTCTGATAAGTTTTTTATATTTTCTATACTTTCTCTTGGTATTCTTCACGTCGTTCCAGTTATTTCTTTTATTTGAAGTCTCATTTAGAAATAAACAACCATTAGTTGTTTACACACCCATATCTCGCCGACACGTCAGAACAGGACATAATTCACTCTGATGGACAGTATTGGAGGAGGTTTTTGTGGTTTTTAACTGCGCGAGGTCTACTGTTCACAGAACTGCTAGTATAGAGGAATTTCAACAATAATGCAATAATTGTTATTACCTTGAATTATGAAAGTATTGTTTGAAGAGTACGAGACGCGGACGAAACGTTTCGCGTTTCCCAGAATAAATTTGTTGCTTGGAGGAAGATGCTCACTGACATACACGGAGTTTGGAGACCAGTTGATGGATAGGGAAGCAGCTGTTAGTTTCTTGCGATTGGCCCATGCAGCTCCAATCCACGAAGACTTGTAGTCTCTTGTCATGAACTTAATAATAATATTGGTGGATTGGGACGTTCGTTAGTCACGCCTAAACAGTGCACAGTTGAAATGAAGTTTATAATGATATCTGCAGCGATTCTGTCCAACAAGCCATACAATCGTCACCTCGCTTGTACGAAACACCTGTAATTAAATTGTCTTTTCTGCTAGACTGTCCGATCTCTTTTATTTTTTATCAGCTTGATACTTTCTTTTCTTATCTTCAAAAACTCCGACTTATGTGATTCATTTTCAGATGCAAGAAGCGTGGTAGTGTCCTGCATTTTCGTGAAGGCACTATTGACACCTACTCATTCTTCATGTCAATTACATAAGTGGCCACTCCACCTATCTTTTCTTCCATGTTGGTCTGCATACTATGGACACATGGACTGCGTCTTTAGTTGTTGATAAGGACAAATCGCTTTGGATGGAATCAGACGAGTGTTCACCCAAACAAGCGTTGCACTTCCACGTATCCTTCTCCAGTCGTAAAGTCAACACACTTTGTATGGAAAGATGATTTACAGGTTGAGCACGTAAGCCTATCTTTTTGATGTTTGATTTCGTTACCGCACTTAGAACAGGACCCCGTGGTAGAAGAAATCGTTTAATACTTTTCAAAATGAATTTTTTTTAAGACATATAGGTGTACAGCTAGCTTCCTGCATTGAATAGCATATTCAAATTTCGTATTAATAAAGCGGTGTTCATATGAGTTGTTGATATTTGACGCAGTGTTTTCTATGTAATTCATATGACATGCCAGCGTTTGCCGGCCGAGAAGTCTACGGTTGATATCAGCTCCTAAGAGCTAAGTTTGATAAGCAACCTCCTATTGCCTTGGGATAGACCGTAAATGACAGGGCTTCTACGTTCTCCTGAACTGAAACCCTGCAATTGTTAAATTTACCTTAACTACTCGTATTTTAGGTTTATAAGGTTCTTGATAAAACCGTTTGAGTTGCTTTTTCATTGGACAAGTGATTTATAGTAGTTGATTTAATTTGTCAATTATTATTCATTATATTTATTAATAAATACACTGTATATTATTGAACATTTCTTTGCATCGAAAAGCCTGCTTCAGAAAATTAATTTTTAACACATATTCCAACATTAATGTAACGTCATTCATATTTTTTAAACTTACCCTGGAGAGTAGTGATTGATTTATGAGACATCATCAAATGAGGCATTACTTGTTCAAGAGCTCCTTGCCACTTGCAGCTAGCACCTAGAATATAGATAATTCAAATAAATGAATATGTCATAAATTATGTGGGTCTTTATCTCATCTATTTATTTATTTTTATTTTTTGAATTTATTGTGTTACACAACTCAGTAAAAGACTTTGTTATTTTGATACTGTATTTATTGAAATGAAGACAAACAATTTGGTTAGACATCTAAGACGCCATTCCCTGTCACATGACATTCTCTATCCAGAGCCACCAACACAGCACTGGCCTCCCCTTACAAATGGTAGGGGAAAATCCTATAACTCATACAATAGTACATACATAAAGCTTACAAACTATAATCAACAATAATTTGAATCGGAGTATCGTTTGGGTACCCCGATTTTCCTTTCTGACCGGCTCATTTGTAATATGGTTCCTGAACCGGCTCAACATCATTTCCATCCAACCTATCCCTTCCCCCACTTTCATCATGCCCAACTTCAGGGATTTGTGCGGCGAATGCAGCACTTAGCTTGGCGTTTGAGTAAAACTCACGAATCTCATTGACATGTACTTCAACCTTGACCATAAATACAAAATTACTGATGTTACTCACTATCCTTCCTAATACAAAACGAACCCCAGAAACATCATTCTTTTTATTTGGATTTATCCATACTATTTGATCAACATGAAATTCTTTGACACATTTGAAAGAAGTTTTTACAGTTTCATTTTCTCAAAATAATCCTTAAAAGTAACCTTTTTTTGTAAATTGGACAAAGGTATTGTAGGTTCAAAATTTAATAGTACTGACATGGCGATTTACCTGCCACTGAGGAAGTAGTACTCCTGTATGCAAATAAACAATCTAACAACAGGTCATTTGCATTTACATTTTCATTTTTCTTCAGTACCTCAAGATTGAATTTTGACAACAGTTTTGAATGTTTGTACACTGCGCTCAGCCAAACCATTGGACTGAGGCGAATAAGGAGGAGTAAAAATTAATTTTATTCCCTTTCTTTGGCAAAAATCTTTCATTTCAGTTGGACTAAATGGAGGTCCATCATCACTGACAAGAGTCTTAGGAAACAAAAATCTGGAAAAAACTTCTGCTAGTTTAGATAACACTGTTTTAAAATCACTTCGATCTCTCAAGAGGAAACACTCTATTCACTTTAGAGTACGAATCACAAACTACAAGGTACTTGGCATTACGAAAATCAAGTAAATCAATGTGAAACCTTTCCCAAGGAAACCGAACAGGTGGCCAAGGATTGCGGTACGTATTGTTTGACCGGTTTCTAGTAGACTGGCAAATTTCACAAGACATAATATTATTAATAATAATATCATTATCTAGACCTGGCCACCATACGTAAGACCTAGCAAATAACTTGGAACGTACAACCCCGCATGACCTGAGTGGATTATATCCAGAACCTTTTTCTTTTAAATTCTAGGTATTATTATTCGATTACCAAAATACAAACAACCTTCAACTACAGACAATGAACACTTATTACGGTCATAGACTTTCAGCTTATCATCAATTACATTTGGAAAACTATTCATTCATTCATTCATTCTTTGTATAAAACACTATAATCATAATACAATTATGACAATGGAGGAAAAACTAGGCTGAGCCTGTACTATTTCTCTCCAAAATTTTTGATAAAATGTTAATGTTGTCCAAAAGTTGAGGTTATGTAATCACACACTACTTCGTCACTTGATTATCGGTCCAGGAATAATAATTTGAAAATTTTGAATTTTGAAGGTTGATGTTATACTTAGAGTATCACAATAAATTAAAAACTTTAGAAATATTGCACTTATTTGAAAAATTTTATTACAGTACAATATATTCAATTACCTTACTCAAAATTTCGTCTTTACATGTGAATTCACACACTTCAGTTACATCATAGGAGGCATTCCGCTGATCGGATCCCAGTATGGAACCCTATGCAATGCCAGTACTCCATTCTTTGCTCTGTTTACCCTCCAGGAAATCATAAAATAGCCACCAGACATGTCCCTAGGTCCTTTAGGATTCTGAGGAGGTGACTTGGTATATTGCAGGTGTGATCAATCTATACATGCCTGGTCTAATACATACTTTGAGTATGCGACACTATTAAAATCGGGGATGTTTCACAGAGACAAGTAGTGTTTTTGAACGATATTAGTGTCACAGAGACAAGTTTCATAGGAGCAAGTACTTCTATAAATGGCAGTCTCACAGGAACAAGTTCCCACAGAGACAAGTCTCCGTCCAAACTAGTAGCACTATAATTGGCAGTCTCACAGAAGCAACTTCTCACATAGACAAGGTGTCTCACAGAAGCAAGTACAGTGTCGTAGAGACAAGTTGACGAATGTACGAAGAAGTTAGGCGTGTTGCCTACATCTGAACTTGAAGGCATTCCATTATTTGTTCTAGTAAATTGAATGTCTGCTGTTTTTTAATCATGTAGGTATATGATTATGATTAAAGGTTTGTCATATAAGATAGGGATGGGTTGGTAACCTATTAGAATTAGATAGAAGATAGGTAGAATTATGAAGATAACTTAAATGAATAAATTGAGTTCTATGTAAATGTAATATATTTCTAACAAACTATTCCAATATATCTAATAAGTATATATTATACCTTCAACCCTAAAGAACAATCAATATGAATATGAAATGGAATATATAAAAGCCAAATAGCCTACCACTGACCTATTCATCACCGCTTCTTAAAAACCACATGGCCAAAATGTTTTTCAAATTTGGTAAAAATGGTCAGTTGATGCCTTGGACGTGTGCTAAGGAATGGTTTTTAAATTATACCAAAAATACGTCCGAAATAGGCGTATTTCGAATTCCTAGCCAAAGGTTGAAATATGGATTTTTTGTTCAGTTGAGTGGCTGTAATGTAGAAATACATCTAGACTCCAGACTGTAATGTAGTCTAATGTAGTCTTTACTGTACTGTAGTCCACTGTAATGAAGTCCTTGGAACCCAATCCAATGCTTTTGCAAGTTTGCACTTTATCGAAAAATAAGTTTCCACTTCCAAAAATGTCAACTGATTGTTCTTCTAATTATATTACATTTTACAAAAAATCCTTTCCAGTTCAAAGTCCCCACAATTATTGTTACCTACTTTTGGTGGGTCATTGAGTATTAAAAATGAAGAAAATGCCTTATCCATTCTCATGGTTGAAAAATATTACACATTACTCACTACACAATCCATTATTAAAACACAATTATCACAGTTATTCACTCTCCACATTCCATTCTTACCGAAAACCGAATCAAAACTGAAAAGACTTAATAGCTCGAATAACAATCTTGAATAATCCTATACTATTAAACGAGCAGCTTCTGTTTATATGTTTAGATAATAATAATAATAATATATAAATTTATTTCCTTTAAAAAAATACAATCGAGCAATTAAAACATAAAAAGTACAAAATAACTACAATACAATAGGCTTATGAAAAAATATGGAATTTAATTCTATTGGAAATTAACCTACTCAACTATGGGAAACCCATGTACTAGAGTAGGTGTTAGTAGTAGTAATAGATTCTGGGCGGGGGTGCAAACTGCAAATACGTTGGGTAAGTGAGTTCACATATTGTTTGAGATTATGTTTTCTATATGATGTCTTCCAGTTGAAATAATCCAGTTCTGTGCAGCAGTTTTGAATCTTCTTGGGTTTTCTATTGACTTGATTTGTGCAGGAAGTAGATTGTGGAGTTTTGGTGCTAGGTGGTTGAAGTGTCGTTGACGCAGTAAATCTAATTCTGAATAAAAATGCTTATTATTCCGTAAATTCATTTTCAGATTGTTGAAAATATGTGGTATTTAGTGCTGTGAGTTTATAAATAATTTATGTTTTTTTTTCAATGTATGACTTAATTTATTCAATTGTAATGGGTGATGATAATTATGACTTAATAAGACTGATTTGATGAATGATTACACGATTCATAAGATGTCTACTAAGATGTTATGAATTGGATTGCTCATTTATTATAAAACAGACTATAAGCTGAATTATTTAGACAAGGCCTAATCGCCTAATCTACATCCAAATTGTTTGTATTTATCGGTGTTTATATATAAATACATTTAAAAATGTTTCTATATTGCGCATTTACTGCGAAACGCGATAAATGATTTTCATGAAATTTGACAGGTATGTTCTGACGTATATACAAGGTTTTTGGAAATTTGGCATTTCAAGGATAATATAAAAGGAAAAAAGAGCCTCTTTCATAAGCAAATATTAGAGTAAAAATCAGACTATAGAATTATTAATCATAAATCAGCTGTCGATTTATGTAAATTGAATTTCAAGTCAATCGGTTAATTAGGAATGGAGTTATTGTGTTCACACACAACACACACACACACACACACACACACACACACACACAACACACACACACACACACACACACACACACACACACACACACACACACACACACACACACACACACACACACACACACACAACACACACACACACACACACACACACACACACACACACACACACACACACACACACACACACACACACATATGGTGCTCGCGACCTTCTCCATACTCAGATTGCGAATATTACCTGTAAGTCACATGAAACACATTAAAATATGAAACTTCCATAATAATCAAATTATAATCTTAATAATCAACAAGTAAGACTTATACACAGTCACAATGTGGTACTACACAGAGAATTAATTGTAATATCAATAGTCAAATATAATAAACTTAGAAAGTTGAGTATACAAAAAATAAAAAAATATGCATTACCAGCCTAATATAGATACCACTATCTGAGAAATTTCATAGGGATAGATAAGATGAGAAGATAAATTATGAATAGAAGTGAGATAGGAAACAATTTCATGAACTATTAATTAGAGGACGGAATAATAGATTGGAATAAATATGCAAGATTCAAGAAAGAAATATTTAAACAATCAAATCAAGATAAGAATTGATAACAATGACTTACTTCAATAGAATGACAACTATCAAACGAAAGTGAGAGTTGTAATGTTTACAAAATACTGCAAACTTTACGCAAAAATCACTTTTTAGTGCATAAAAAAGTATATTAAAAATAGCTAAATCAAGAAAAATAATTGTTAATGCACTTGGCACTCATTACTAAATTGATAAATTGGAAGAAAATAATACTGGGTAAGACTGTTGACCTATGATATCAATTGGATTCTAGAACATCACCAACCCCATCCTAAGACACATAATAAGATTAAAATAATAAAGAGATTAGCTCATACTCTTAGCCTATACATTACTCAGTAACTTCTACAATAATTTAAATAAATTATCAATGTATAATATATTAACTAAAAGAAAAATTCACCATGGAAGAAAAAAATGAATACCAATAAGATGTACGTACAATCAAGCGATATCCTGAGTACTAACTTGATGATAGTGCTATCAAACAACACAGAAGGAAGATATAATAAGATAAGAGTAACTGCTCATTCAATAAACTGGCTAATGCTCGTCCGGCTTGAAAGATAACCGTCAAAAATAGTCCAATTGATCTACCAGTACACCATAATCATAAAACAAATTATAAATCAACTTACGAACTTGAAACTCATTTACTTATCAAAGTGTCTCAAAATGGTATGAATGCACTTATAAATATGAAGCTTGAAAAATACAAACAAATTATTAAATTAATCGAATGATAAATTTCAAAAAAAAAAATTTAATTGAGTCCAGTCTAGAATCATTATCAGTGAGTCCTACTTATCACAAGCCTGGCCCAAGACAAACAGATCTTCGTCGAAGCTAATTATTGTCGCCAGAGCGAGTACTGTTCCAACTCATCAATCTCAACAGGCAAGTTATCTATCCTACATTTCAAACAAAGAATTTTCCGACTGTAGAGAATTTATAAGTTTTTTGTTGGTCAATTGTATCATAAAGATCCATCAGTAAATTATTATTAGTTGCCAACTTTTCGTCCGAGGGAGACAATTTACTATATTTTTTTCTAAAAGGTCCTTCATACTATCAGAAAGCAAACGTTCAACCCTATTCATAGTGAATAAATCAGTAGATTCATAATCTAATACTACATCACTGGAACTATGACTAGAAACAACAGGGACATCACTCAAAGAACGACTTGTCTTTTTGATTTTAAAAGATTGTGACAAAACCGTGGCCTGTTCTCAAGAGCCTGAAGCTCTCTTTCAGTAATTACAACAGATTTCGCATGAAAAAGAACCGTATACTGTCCACACAGCATTTTAACATTCTCTTGTCGTTCAACAATATCCTTGCAAACTCAACAAGCACTCATCTTCTCAAGCAATCAAGGAACCACTCGGCACAGATGATGAAAAAATCAACTTTCACTAATTAAGATGTATTTTCTTTTAAAAATCCTATTCAAATTCGAGCACGAAGTTGAAAAAATGGATTAGAAGAAAATTTCACTGTACAAGTTCATGCACCGAACTTTTTTTAATTCTTCACAGTTTACTAAGTAGGTTTTAGAAATATTCTGGAAAAATTTCAACTCTCTAACCTTTGTAGAAACAAAATGACGGCATATTGAAAAACGATACTTTAAAAGCATTAAGCGAATTGGTAAAATTTTCAATATGCTGCCATTTTTTTTTCTACAAAGGTTAGGAAGCTGAAATTTTCCCAGAATACTTTCAGAATCTACTTTGTAACTGTGTAAAATTAAAAAAAATCTGTGCAAGAAGTGGCACGTAATATTAAATTAAATGTGTAAACCTCTTCGTGGGACACCCGGTATTAGTTCATCAAATTTTATTTATGAATTGGTGACTAACCTAAAGGTCCGCGACAAGTAGGACAACAGGTGAGTTTAGGCCGACAGTTGGAGCAAACCAGGTGACCACTCTGACATTGCAGAATCGGCGGCAGCACAAAGTCAAAGCAGACAGGACACTCAAACAGCGAGAGGAGATCGTTGGACACTGGCATCACAGAGGCAGCTGAAGAAGAGGAGGACGAGGAAGACGACGATGAGGAAGAGGAGTTGGAGGAAGTGGAAGCGCCTGCATTGGTGGCGCTAGAGCTGGCACCACGACGCTTATTACCCCCACTGCCCACCGCCATACTGCCCAGTTGGCCCGACATCTGCAACACAAACATAAACTCAACAGTCAACACCACTGCAAATACAACTTGAAATGCATGAAACTGTAACACAAATTCACAATAAATGAAAATACTAGAAATTGTCACATCTATTCAAAACCTGCAAAACAAATCAGATCACGTTACCGTACGAAAAATGAAACTTTGGAATATAAATTTAATTTTAACAATCAAACTGGGCACGACATATGCAAAACAAATCACATAACCTTGACGCCAAAACAATCTCAAACATTTAGAATACCAACTGAAAGTAGTTGAAATTGTAAGAAACACTCATGGTACTTTAAATATTACTGCTTGTTGTCCTGTACAGAACCATAATAGTGATTACTAGCCTACCAATCTTAAAACTGAAGCAACAAATCTGAATATCCTCATTACATAAAAATCAGAAGTATTCAGAGCCAAAAACTTGTAGTCTACTACATTCAGCATGTGTAGCTTCACCTCCTTTCGTCACATCAACTCTACTAAAATATGTTACTAATGGTCACGGTGCTAGGCTAATTTAATATTGTTTTAACCAATGCTCAGTTAATATAAAATATCGGGTTGTTGATTCTCTACTAGAATATCAAAAAGAGCCACTTTACTCATTATTAAATTATTGTCTGACATATTATTTTCATATAAAATCAGTCTTTGAAATGTTTTCTATCACTAATGTTTTCGATAAGTGACACCTCCATTTAAAAAATGTGGTTTTTAGTAACATCCATATCAGAAGAATCATTGGGCTTTTGAAACCTTCGAGAGTTACTTTCTTTAATTGTCCTATCAAATGCCATATGTCTATTTTCTCTGAAACTAGAATCCTGAGAAATACCCATCTTCACAATCTACCCATCATCGCTCCAATACTAAAGGAGTTAATTAATCCGTTATATCTCAATATTCACACACGAGCTATCCATTAGATTTTAAGGGGAAGGTTGGTATCAATTACATTAGTATTATAAATTGGTATCTATCATTAGTATTATGATTTCCTCTTCAACTATCCCTTGATGTTTTAAACTATTATCATTCTATATCGTATTCTTCATAACACAGTTATTAGAATGCCAATCATCCCCTGTCCATGAACTCTGATGTTTTAAAAATTTCTCTCTCTTCTCTCTCTCTCTGAATTTAATTTGGTAGAGAGTTAGTGGGGTGGATATTTTTAATATTCTTCCCAAAGAATGGACATTGATATGTCCAAAGCTCCGCCAATTTATGTAGATGCATAACAATATGATTATTATCTATAGTTATTATATTACAAATTGCTTTTTCATATCATATACAGTTCAATAGTTATTTTCTTAGTCTATATAATGTAAATTCATCTATAATTATGCTGTATTGTAAGCTATTGTATATAAGTGTATAAGCCAGTATATATTGTAATCTACATAAATAAAGTACTCAATCAATCAATCAATCTCTTGTAAGTCAAGTGCTGAAGGGAAGGGAATACCCTTTCTGAGAATGGACATCCAAAGGTCCAAACTTCACCGTTTCATGTGAAAACATTACAGTAATACCTCAATATTCGCATATTTCATCATATTTATTTCCTCAATATTATTTTAAAACTCTTCAGTCTGTATATGATAAATCATGTATTCAGGTTATTTCACTCTTACTGGTAATTTATTTTAACGCAAGAACGCAAGTTGAATTTTGATTTGTTAAACACATGAATCACGGAATCTGAATCACACTCTAAAAATATTAAATTCAATGGAACAATGTGTGCCATTAAGTCTTGTGTGTACGAAATTCGGCCATTCCTTCGCTGGAGTAGTTAGTTATATCGTACGGATATTTACAGAATGTTTGTTCGTTTTCACTGTTCTGTGTCTGGTAGTGTATCAACATTCCAAAATCAAAATTAAAGTTATCGAAAATCTCTTGGAGACCAGCAAAGTGCCAGTATTGAGAAAAATGAACTTTAGAATTTTTTTCTATTGGTCAATACTATAGCCATCTAGTCTAAAGACTAATGAGCTAATTTTTTCTATCCTAAAATACTACTTGAAAAATTGAACAATGAATTTCTCATTAGGAACTCTTACTGCTATTGTTTAATTAATATGTACACTTATTGACTGCACTATACAAGCTGGATTCACTTAATCACTGCTCTGCTCTTTCACTGGACACTACTTGAACAAGCACTACACTAGTTCAAATGGTTTCCTCCTTTTGAGCCTCCGCACCAACCCTCCATTGTCTAGCAGCTGGATTGCCTCGACGTTGTCATGTTGGTGCAGTCGCCCCTCGTGCCTCTCCGCATGCCTCTGGATATCGGTGGACACAAGGTCGACGTGCAGGTCTCTATGAAGATCGCTGTTCCTGACATACCAAGGAGCATCCACAATGTTCTTTAGCACTTTGTTTTGAAAACGTTGTATGACATTGATGTTGCTGTCTTTGGTACACCCCCAAAGTTGTATACCATACGTCCATACTGGTTTTAATATCTGTTTGTACAGAAGTACTTTGTTACGGATTGAAAGGATAGTTTCTTCCGATCAGCCAATACAGCTTCTTATATTTGATTCCAAGCTCTTCTCTCTTCTTCTTGACATGGGCCTTCCAGCGAAGCTTTGCGTCCAAGGTCATACCTAGATACTTGGCATCATTAGCATATGGTACAACTTGGTTGTTGATAGTTATTGGCATGGGCAGGTCCTTCTTATTGGTAAAATTGATGTGTATAGACTTTGTTTCATTCAATTTCATTCTCCACTTTTTAGTCCAATCTTGAATATTGTTGATGGATCTCTATAGTTTCTCTGTTGCAGTATGAATGTTACTGTCTATTGATAATATGGCTGTGTCGTCTGCAAATGTTGCTGTAGTATTCTCATCAAGGCTGGGAATATTGCTGGTATAAAGTAGGTAAAGAACTGGTCCCAGAACACTGCCTTGAGGAACTCCTGCTTTAATTTCCTTCAAATCAGAATATGAACTTTCATGCCTGACCCTAAAGTATCTGTCAGTCAGATAGGATTGTAATATATCTGTATATTGCTTTGGTAGCACTTTTTTGAGCTTGAAAATGAGACCTTCATGCCATACTTTATCAAAATCTTGCCCTATATCAAGGAAAGCTGCTGAACAAATTTTTTTCTCTTCTAAGCACTTCTCTATTACATTTATAATCCGATGCACTTGATCTATTGTTGAGTGTTTCACTCTGAAGCCAAATTGGTGATTTGGAATTATGTGCTGTCTCTCAATTAATGGTTTTAGCCTACTCAGTAAAATCCTTTCAAACAACTTGGATAGGACCGGTAACAATGATATCGGCCTATATGATGATACTTCACGTGGCTCTTTACCTGGCTTCAGTAGCATTATAACCTCTGCTACTTTCCATATTCCTGGTACGAATTTTAGTCTGAAAGAAGCATTCAAAATGTTTGTTAATTTCACTATTGCTTTCCTTGGTAGGTGTTTGAGGACTGAGCCGGTTATCATGTCAAATCCAGGGTTTTTTTTTGTTATTCAGATTTCTTATTTCTCTTTTCACTTCTACTGTGACACGCATTATTTCTTGAACTTTAGAGTGAAAAATCTGGTGTGGCACACTCCCACTACTTTCCTTGCCATGATAAAATATTTCTCACTAGAACGTACTCTTGCTTTGCATCAGAACTCATTTCATGCATTTAAAATTTCATCCAATAAAAATACTGTATTCACATTTTATTTTTTACTATTATTACAATGTATTTTACTTTATTACTTGATTATTTTTTTATCTTCAAATTGCTCATTTCAGTCATTATCATTTTTATCTCAATTATAATGTACAGCAGATTTTCTAAATTGATTATTATCTTTATTAAAGATGAATGATTTTTTCTTTAAATCAATTCATTTCATCTTTTATTGACTACTTATATTTCGCCTACTGCACCCCCGTGGGCTAGGTGGCAGCCTCCGCGGTATGCGCTTATCAGGAAGAAGTTTTTTTATTATTTCTGATGAAAAGTTAAGTTATTTATTTTGTATTGTTTATCTATATAATAAGAGAGAGTAGGGTTGTGATTGTTCGTTTGTTCACATCAAGACATGTCAACTTGTGGATTGCATACCGGAAAAACGGGAATGATTTAGATCTCCAAATTTTGCACATAGATTCTAAAAATATCAATCTCGTGCACTTTGAAGCCCAAATTTCAATTTTCCTTCTAGATTTATTGGAATTAATGTTCAAATTTCATGAATGGTACATACGATTTCATAAAAAATAACCAAATCATATGATCGGAATTAAAAAAGGAGCATTTGTTCTATTATTGCTTTCTACCTGATACCACTTAACCTCAATAGTATTTTTTGATAATTGATAAATATTTTTACTATAAATATAATAATAGTATTGTTTTGATAATTAATAAATATTTTCATTTTCACAAACTCTGTATAATAATTAGGGATGGGTATCGATACATCGATGTTTAAAAACATCGATGTTTCAACATCAAACATCGATGTTTTTAACATCGATGTTCACTGTTCGATGTTTTTCACTTATCGATGGTTTTACTTAGACATCGGTCATCCGATGTTTTTCCCAACTAAAAAGTAAAAACAATTCTAATTTTTTAATTTGATACAAGATTTTTTTTAATTTTTTTTTTTTTTTTGAAGAGGATTATCTTGAGTGCAATAAGCAATAGTAACATAATTATAATCATTATCTTTATCATATTTAGTGTAATATTCTGTTTAGTGTTTTTCGTGAATATAGATCACTCTTGTGAAAGATCTCGCATAAGTTTTGATTTCCTGCATATTGTTATTTTTATTTTTCAATCAGGTATTTTTATGTGAGACTGTTGGATACTCTTGAAGATTTACATTACTTCTGTGGTCCGTGTCAAGGTTAGATAGTTAGTTATTTAGAATTGAATAAGAGGTCGGATTCTTCGTTTCTTAGGAAGAAAGAGTTTTTTCTTACTACAATTATTTCCTCAACATGTGTTTAACACTAATTAATCTAGCTCTGGAAAAGAGGTCCTCGTATTGTAAGGAGTGCAGATATCTTAATCCATTTTCATTTCCTAAAAAATCTATCAGGTGTACGATAGATGATTCCTAAAAAATCTATTGAATGAATACGATATGAGTATCAATGATTGCTGAAATTAGCTTAGGGTAAAATTTCAAGACCGAATCCTCGAGGATATCCCGAGAGGTTTCAGACTAGACCATGAAGATGACAAATCTTGTGAACTAGAGTTGATGTATCTTTCTAGTCACAACCCGACTTCAATTATTCGAAAGACTGTTACTTGAATACCACAAGTCCAAAATTGCTGTGATTCCAGTTAGTAACTGTTAAAATATTGGAACAATAGCTCCAGATAAAATTGTTGTCACTTTAGAAGCTCTTTTTGTGCTCTACAATCTGAGATCAGGTAGAGCGCTCTATCTCATATTCCAGGTACATCTGACAACAATGCTCCTTGTATTGTGAAAAACACCTAATTTTCAGCTTCAAGCATCATCACCAACTACATTGTCCTCACATTGATATTTCGCACAACGACATAAGTTCTTGAGATTATGTTCTATGAGAATCACCCGTAAGATACACTTCATTTCAGTATTTCCTAGTGGAGAGGCGCGCTTAAGGACACCTCAAGGATCAAAATTTCAAACACATAACTTTTGACACAATGCTCAGATTTCATCGTACTACACTTCATCCTTCTCGGCTCGTCACGGCGGTTCAAAATCATGCATAATAAGTCCAATTCGGTCGAAAAATGGAAAATTTATTATTGAGTGTACTCAAGCCCATATTCCAATACACAAAAAATGACAAATTTCTATATTCAAAGTTGCATGTCTTGTCAAATACTTCGATAAAATTTCCAAATCTAGTGAGAATGTAAAAATTGTCCCCCTCTACTCACTTCAATAAATAATACTTTCGATTCCAAAACAATTTGGAAGTTGAAGATTTTAAAAATGGCGATTTCAGTTTTTACATTTTTTTCGTAATTTTACTGTTGATCAAGAGTTTCTAAAACGAGTCTGATACATCATAGACACTTACGATTGATTACAAATTGTAGATAAATTCATCCTCTACGAGCTCAGTTGCCTAAAATCCATTTTGAATCACTTTTCGCTATCATAGAACTGCCAAAACCGTTAATATGAGAAAAATATCTACAATTTCCGGATTTTTTTTCAACAATCAAATCTCACTTTACGAACATATTTTTTCATGAATTGTTTACAGCAGATGAAATAGAAAATTCTATTGTACATTTCAAGATTATGTAATAATTTTTATAATAAGGGGTTACCGAGATACATAGCTTTGAATATAGAAATTGGCCATTTTTTATGTATTGAATATGGGCTTAAGTACCTACACTCAACAATAAATTTTCTATTTTTTAACCGAATTTGACAGTTGATGCATGTTTTTGAACCGCCTTGGCGAGCCGAGAAGAATGAAGTGTAGTACGATGAAATCTGAGCCTTGTGTCAAAAGTAAATTATAAGTGTTTGAAATTTTGATCCTTGAGGTGTCCTTAAGCAAGCCTCTACTAGGAAATACTAAAATAAAGTTCATCTAACAGGTGATTCTTACCCATGAACGTATGTCATTGTGCGAAATATCAATGTGAGGACAAAGTAGATGGTGATGATGGTTGAAGCTGAAAATTAGGTGTTTTCCACAATACAAGGCGCATTGTTGTCAGGTGTACCTGGAAATCTATATGACATAGAGCGCTCTACCTGATCTCAGATTGTATAGCACAAAAATACGCCTAGAGGGATTTTGAAATATACATCTAAAATTGTAACAATCGGAAGTTATTGTTGATCAAAAACTAAAATTTATCAAAATTGATTTTTTCTTCAAATTTCACTCATTTTTGAAAAATAATAACTAAGTACTCATTGGAGATAGAGAGTTCCGAGTGATCTCATTTTTTCAGAATTTTATAATCTGGGAGAGATTTGGTAGAAATAGCTGAAAACTGGAAAATGAGCCGAAAATACGAGGTTTTTGGGCTATTCTGTATCTAGCACAAGGAAATCTTGCATGAAGGAATTGGTTCTGGACTTCTCTTATGTACCCAAATAATATATTAAAAATCAGAACTACAGTATAAATTGCAAGCACACCCCTTTTTTTATGTCTATATTGACTGGACTAATAGTATCATCCATAAAAACGTAGGGCGATAAACGATGTTTAAAAACATCGATGTTCAAAAACATCTATGTTTACTGTTCGATGTTTTTCACTTATCGATGTTAGGATGAAAAAAACATCGATGTTTTGTCTTTCGATACCCATCCCTAATAATAATATGGTGAATGTGAAACAGCTGCATCAAAGAAATTATATCAAAAACATCTGTATAGAAAAAACATATGGCCAGTTGCACGTAGGTCTGTTAAATATGGACATTAACACCGATTAACAAATCAGCGTTAGTTTTACGGATTCATTTCTGTTTCACAAAGATCGGTTAGTTTTTAATCCCGATTAAGTTTACCGGTTGACTAACCAAGATTTTAACGGTTTCACAATATGGCAACACTGTAATTTAACTGCCACAAATGGCACAACATAATTGAGGTTATGTTATTGAAGCAGTGAATTTGAAACTGAAAAAATATTAACAAACGAGATCATGGTCCAATATTATTAGACAAAGAAAAAATGAGTTTGATTTCAGTTCTAATAAGAGAGAATATTTACATAATGGAAAACTGATAATGATAGGTATGTTTTAAGCTAAAATTGAGGTTATGTTAATGAAGACGTAAATTTGACCATTCAATACAGAGGCATGCACGCATGCGCCAAAAAAATGCTCTGTCTGTCGCCAATGTCAATAGTGCTATGCTGCTAACAGACAACAACAGATCGAAAACTAACCTCAAAAATCAGAATCTAATTTTGAATACTAATATCAGCTAAATACACTTTCTATTTTATTGATTGTTTTATTGATTGTTTCTGTTTTGTGAAACCAAAATAAATTGGTTAGCACTAATCTCGATTAAAGTACAGCATTTAATCGTGATTAAACGTTGACCGACTTACGAAAAACTGGGAGTGAACCTTAGACCAGTTATAGAATTATTATTCTATGTTTTATATTATTAAACTTGAATTTTAAAAAACACTTTTGAAGTGAAAATACACTTACTTTTGTAGTGACGATCGTTTCGACCTGTTGTTGGTCATCATCAGACTGTGGGAATTTACTCAGATGACAAGGCTATGTGTGGTAAGGGATGAAGGTGGTGGAATAGGTTGTAGTGGGGGTTGGGTTGGTGGATATTTAGTGAGGCGGTAATTTTGAACTGGGGACTATTTTGTCAAAGAGTGTGTGGGAAGAGAAATTTACTTGATCATTTAGGAGACTGTTGGGAAACTGTTTTGTGTGGTTGTAAATTTCGTATTGTTCCAATACATTGAGTTTTCTGCTTTTTTGTGAGATATGGAGGATTTCAAGATTGGTGGCGATGTCGGTGTATGTGTGGTCTGTTGATATAATATGGTCTGCAAAGTTTGAGTGGCTATGTGGTTTATTACTGGCTCTGATGTGCTCTTTGTATCTTGTCTGAAAGTCACGTCCAGTCTGTCCGATATACAGTTTACTACAATCATTACATTTCAATTTGTAGATGCCTGTTGCTCCAATCTCTGTTTGTTTGATAATTTTGAAAATGTTTTCTCTGTGAATTTTTTGTTTTAAAGGCGATTCTGTATTTGAGTTTCTTAAAAGATGATGCTATTGTGATTTTTTGTTGTAGTATGTGAGTGTGATGAATTTTTGGTCATTTTCCATATTATTCTTGGTTGATGATTTTGTTCTCATTTTGTGGAGTAGGTTGTCGACTAGAGTGGATGAGTATCCATTTTGTTGGGCAATGAATTTGATCGTGTTGAGCTCTTGATTGTAATCAAATTGTGTCATGGGGATATTCAATAGTCTGTTGATCATGTGGTGGAAAGCTGCAAGTTTATGTTGGGTTGGGTGGTTGGAGGTATTGTGGATTACTGTGTCAGTTGTGGTAGGTTTCCTGTATATTTTAAATGTTTTGAAAGTATGGTTTTGTTTAAATATGGTGATGTCCAAGAAATTGATTGTACTATTGTGTTCCAGTTCTATGGTGAAGTGCAAGTTTGGGTGTATTTTGTTCAGTTTGGAGTGAAATATTTCAGTTTGCCTGGTGTTTCCTTTGTATAAAATGAGAATATCATCAACATATCTAAACCAGCTGATGATTCTGTTAAACTGATTGAGAATGTGTTTTTGTTCAATGTTAATGCAAGAAATGGGACTCCCCATGGGGAGACCGTTTGGCTGGAAATAATATTGGTTATTGTAACAGAAGTAATTCTGAGAGGTGACTAGGTTAGTGAGATTTACAATTTCATTGATATGTTCAGTAATTCCCGAAACTGTAAAATTCCTTAAAACAATGCTGGAACAGAATAATACACCACCTGAACATATCAATGAAATTGTAAATCTCACTAACCTAGTCACCTCTCAGAATTACTTCTGTTACAATAACCAATATTATTTCCAGCCAAACGGTCTCCCCATGGGGAGCCCCATTTCCACCACAACCTATTCCACCACCTTCATCCCTTACCACACTTAGCCTTGTCATCTGAGTAAATTCCCACAGTCTGATGATGACCAACAACAGGTCGAAACGATAGTCACTACAAAAGTAAGTGTATTTTCACTTCAAAAGTGTTTTTTAAAATTCAAGTTTAATTTTAACAGTGAAAAAGTAGGTATGGATATACAACAGAGTTATATTATTAATCTATTATTCTATATTTTATATTATTATTCTATAACTGGTGCAAGTTCTGAACAAATGGCACAAAAGTGAGGTTATGTTATTGGAGCGGTGACTATTCATCACGCATACGCCATAAAAATGTTCTGTCTATCGCAAGTGTCGTGCTATCTGCAGACGAACCAGATCGAAAACTAACCTCAAAAATCAGAATCTAATTTTGAATGTTAATATTAGCTAAATACACTTCTCTATTTTATTATCAGATGAAATTCATTCATATATTTAGCTTATACTTTGAATTCTGTAGTTTTTCTACCAAAAACTAATCGGGAGACAGCTATCAGTAGGTACCTAATTGGTGTTAGTTGGATTTAATTCGCCGTGAATGGCCTGCTAAAAGTTTTTTACATTGATTAGTTTAACCGGCGTTATTTTTCGATTTTTACCTTTGTGCAACCAAATTTTCTTCATTTCACCTAATCGCCGTTAAAATGGTGCCAACTAATCAGAGTTTAAAATTTTTTACACCGGTTAGTTTGATCGACGTTATCGCTTGAAATTTCTGTTTGTGCAACCAAAATGCATCAGTTAGCGCTAATCTCAAATAAAGTATAGCATTTTATGGTTTATATATAGCATTAACCGACGTACTGAGGGATAGTTTTGAAACTTTGTTTTCCTGATGCAATGTATAGGCCTACACGTGGCATGGATTATCAATTTTTCAGCTAGAACAGTTTTTAGCGACAAAGTGCTCAATAAATGTCTACAGTTTCATCAATGCTGTATTGGCAATATGAAGACGCATGCGGTTAATATGTCTTTGAATAAAGGTGTTGATATTTACATAATTAAATTATTCCCTTCCATTTTTATTTAATTAAAATTTCAAAATTATTCGAGCCCTGATAGAATAACTGACTCACTGTACAGTCAGTCGAAAATTTTAATATTGGAATGAGGGTATTTTGGCAAGCTGAGCAAAAAAATAAGGTCCTATGCACCTTTTCATTATACTGTATCTTATACACGTGTAAAGTATAGGAAAATTATGTTTGACGCATCATCACGTCTGAACTACTGGACTGATTAACTTGAAATTTTGCATATATATTCTTGCTTAACCGAGGATGGTTATAGACTCATTTTCAATTATTTGTCATGCTTCCAGTTGTTGTATGGAAGCAGCTGAACATTTCTCTTAAAAGGGAAATTAGAAGATAGGTATGATTGGGGATACTTTTTGAATGATAAATACAGGTTTCCCGTCGCACCCAAATTTTTTCCGCCATTCTGAATCCAACTTCTTTTTTTTAATTGAAAGGTCGGCATATGATGCATGATTCCGATACAGGATTTCCAGAGAAAAAAGATATGGTGAAAACCGCACATCGATATCTCAAACCTTTTAGAATTATTCTCATTCATTTCCTTTATTATAGTATAGAACTGGCTTAAACACGTATACACGTGTGAAGGATAGGAAAATTATGTTTGACTCATCATCACATCTGAACTACTGGACTGATTCACTTGAAATGTTGCATATAAATTCTTAATCAACCAAGGATTCTTAAAAGCCTATTTTCAATTCTTCTAGATTGCATTATGTCAAGTTTTCAGTTTGTCAAGTTTTAAAATAGACCCTTGCAAAGCACGGGTTACCTGCTAGTCTTTCATAAAAGCTTATAACAGCCTATAACTAATTGTTGAAAGATTCGAAATTGTTGAAAGTTTTCAAAAAAAGTCACGCGGTCGGGAATCGAACTCTGACGATTTGAGTCGTTGGCTAGTATTCTTACTGAGATCGGGAACGGAAGATGTGAAAAACTTAAAAACTTCTCCGAAACAAGCTGTTCTGCATATGAAATTATCTCAACCTTGACAGGGAACCTTGAAACGTATAGAAAACATGAAATAAAGGTAGGCTACCTTAATTTATTTAGTAACTTTCAAACATTCATTTTCACATGAAAAAGCATCAGTTTTCTACGTTATCGAAATTGTAAAAATTATGTTAGTTTTCACAATGAAAACCGGTTATTAAAAATATCAACCGAACATAAAAAAAACAGGTGACCGACACTGATAAATTAAAAAAAAAACACACATGTGACTGAAATAAATTTTGTCATTACAATATAAAGAGAAAGGAGAATTTTTCTAGGAAAACATAAAAAGTAACAAGTCTATTTCAATTTACCAATGAATAGGTAGCTTGTGACTTTAATGAAATAGGCCCCATGTATGTTATTTAAGACTAAACTTAATCAAATAGATGTAGTAATAACTGAGGAGATTTACTGTTCAGGGCCAGTTGCATGTACGTCTGTTAAATATGGACATTAACGCCGATTAACAAATAAGCGTTAGTGTTACGGATTCATTTCTGTTCCACCAAGATCGGTTAGTTTTTAATCCCGATTAAGTTTACCGGTTGACTAACCAAGATTTTAACGGTTTCACAATATGGCAACACTGTAATTTAACTGCCACAAATGGCACAACATAATTGAGGTTATGTTATTGAAGCAGTGAATTTGAAACTGAAAAAATATTAACAAACGAGATCATGGTCCAATATTATTGTACAAAGAAAGAATGAGTTTGATTTCAATTCTTATAAGAGAGAATATTTACATAATAGAAAACTGATAATGATAGGTATGTTTTAAGGTAAAAATGTGGTTATGTTATTGAAGCGGTGAATTTGACCATTCAATACAGAGGCATGCACCATAAAAATGCTCTGCCTTTCACCAGTGTCAAGTGCTATGCTGCTAACAGACGACAACAGATCAAAAACTAACTTCAAAAATCAGAATCTAATTTTGAATGCAAATATTAGCTAAATACACTTCTCTATTTTATTAACGGATGAAATTCGTTCATATATTTAGCTTATACGCTGAATTCTGTAGTTTTTAAAACTAATATTGGAAGACATCTATCAGTAGGTACCTAACCGGCGTTAGTTGGATTTAATTCCCCGTGAATGGCCTGTTAAAAATCTTTTACGTCGATTAGTTTAACTAGCGTTATTTTTCGATTTTTACCTTTGTGCAACCAAATTTTCTTCGTTTCAACTAATCGCGGTTAAAATGGTCTGGTTAAAATTTACAATACTCATTGTGTCTAAAATGTACAATACTCATTGTGTCTATTGAAACATAACCTAAACTGATAGCACTACTTTTCTTACAACTTGCACTTACAACAAGAATCAAGATAGACGAAATAAACGAAACAAGGTTGCTTGTAAAAATTTACAACTTCAACACATCCAGAGACCAAGCTTTCACTATAGTTAGTCCATCGGATAAAGATACAACAATAACATAAAATTTGTTTTTATGTTTGTATAAATGATGACTCTATATCCTATTGAAATTAGATTTAAATTTAAGACTATTGAATTTTTTTGTGCGACAGATTAGTTTACAAAGTAAATTTTCTTATATAGTAGGCCTAATACCTATCAGTATTTACAAACTGAAAAAAATTATCAAGAGCTTGCGGCTAGAGCTCAAGCAACCTTATTCTAGCCGCACCAACCTTATTTTTTATGAATTGATTCGTTTTTTACTGTTCTATAAATTAATAATAAATTATTGTAAAAACTTAAAATCTCTCTGGGGAACATTCATTGTCATGCACACTAATCTTATTCAAAAAAAGCACATCAAGCATATTTCTGGAAGCATTTGGTAAATTAGCATCGCAATACAGTAAAATTGATCCGCTTGCATAATAGCTTATTTGTTGCGAGTCAATTTGATATTTTGAAGGTGTTTCAGAGTTTGGACCTATAATGACTATTTTACCATGGATTGAAAAATCAATTACACATTCAAATATTTTCTCAATTACAAAAACGTATTATTCAAAATGCAAAATGAACTAGTAGCCTAGGTACTAAGTTAATATTATAAACTATTTCAGATGCAATTAGATTATTTGGCAAGCATTTATATTCCAATACCAATTAACTTACTGGCATTCAAAAGAGCCTGCTGTATCCAGTACAGTCACAGAAATTCATTGGAAAGCACTCCTCAATTCCATTCAGATTTTATAATTCTCTATTAGAATCGATATTATTGAGATTAGCACTCCAAAAATATTATTATTTTCACGATATTCCTATTATTGAGGGTTTAAGTAACCAACAGTAAATATAATGTATAGATATTGCTGTAGGCTAACCTCTTAACTAGATGGCTACGTTACAGATAGCCTAAGTCTTAAATCTTATTAAGTATCTGTAAATGCGAGATTTTTTTGTACATCAGAATATTTGGTAGGACTGCTTTTATTATTTTAAACCTATGATGAATCAATAATTATTATTCCCATAGTTATGCAAACATTCAACTAGCCGACATAACCTGGTCTTCAATCAAACTGAAACAAGAATTTATATAAATGACAGAACCAACATCAAATTTGAATTCAGGCAATGGAATGAATTCAAAAACAGAGGATATTTATTATAATATACAATTAAAGGATACTCACATTTAAAAATATATAACAATCGTTTTAGAAAATTTACAACAATCGTTTCAGAAAATTCTTATCCCTCTCGTAACCACAGTCCTTGTCTCACCAGTACAAGTTTGTTCGATTCGTATTTATCTACAAGAATCTTGCTATAAGTCTATAGAATGCACAATTAAAAACAATGATATTCATCAAAGAATGAAAATTAAGCATTTCTACTCAATTTTAATTGATAATCATGTAGTGGAAATAATGATAATGACTGGTTTGGTTGTGTCTTGTGTCTACTTCTACTCTTAGACCAGTTATAGAATAGACAAGCTGGAAGGTCTAGCCTCTGTAGCGAAAATACTGCCATATCACCATATCGTGACGTCAGCATCGGATAGAAAACTTTTCTGCAGAGTTTACATTGTTTTCGCCACACTGCACAGAAAGCAGCTGTTTTCGAGTCCCTACATAGATCTGAAAGACATTGTTTGCAAACGGGGCCGCGGAATTGGGAATATCTGGAACTCAAAATATCAATGTTAAATGTCCTATGCTTGAAAACTGTTGCTGGGTGGAACTCCGAATATTTGTCAGACAGCGGAATTGGAAATATCCGGAACTCGGAAAATGTTGCTAGGCGGAATTGGGAGTATCTGGAACTCAAATTACTTGTTTGGCAGATGGCGGAATTGGAAATATCTGGAACTCAAAATATCGGTGTCAAAGTGGGAATACTAGTAATGTGTTTGTCATTGAGAAATGGTTCAAGTCTGACTTATTTTCTAGAATGATATGGACTTTTGGACCTGGTTTGTCGTTCTTTTTCGATTATAGACTATTCATATGATTTGCGATTGTACCAAAAAATAAGTAGAAGTAATTTAATATTTTCCAGATAATATAATATTTTATAATAAAATAATAATACGTACATATCTATTATTTTTTGGAAAATTTAATCTGTCTTCAATATAATAGCATCAAGTCTATAGGTTATGTTATGCATAATAATAATAATAATAATTAAGGTAAGTGTAACGTACATTTGCATTTTGCAACAGAAACAGCTTCTTATAGAGTATTGTTTTACAGGCTAATCTTTTTTTATGTAATGTATTCAAATGTAATTATAATTAGGATTGGGATAATACAAAAATATACTTTTTGCTTAGTGATATCTATTACATTGTGACAGAATTTGGTTTCTCAATAATTCTCATCCTGAGGTAAGTTTAATGTGGACTAAGTTACTAAAGTTGAAAATATTATTTTAAAATAGCAAATTTAATTTATTAATAATAGGCTAGCAACTTTTATTAATTTCTTTGTTCTATCATTAGAATACTTGAATAATATTAGAAGTAGGGGTACTGAATAGGCTAAATATATTTAGACCTTATTCCCTATTGTGAGATATTTATGAATTTCATCTTCTTTTAAATACTGTAGATAGGTTACTGCATCATTTATTCAATAAATTAAATAAAAAAGGATTTGCTAACATAAGTGATTTACATGTAGGCCTACTGCAGTCAGGCTACTTTCACACACTTTCGGTTCGGTTCGGTTCGGTTCGGTTCGTTTCGTTTTTGGCGAATTCCTATAAGTGTGAAGCGATGATTCGGTTTGAATTCGGTACCGAATAGCAACCGCATAGCACCGAACGCCCCCTCGACAAGAATAGGTTTTATCATATTCGAATTTGTTGCTAGGGAAACAGGAAAAAACAAAGTCTTCTACACACGCTGGCCTTTTTTGTTTTTATTTTAACCTGATATCGTGATTATCTGTTTCAGAATTTCCCAAGTCAAAATCATATGGTCAATTCAATTCTGTTAGTTCACAGGAACATTTTTTTCTCAATGAATAGTTTGCCAAAAAAATATGAAAGATATAAATTAAAACTCAGGGAGAATTTTTTTCCACGAATATTATATGATTTCATCAATGGAGAGAAGAGATGAAGTTTATATAATACCATGTGTCAAAACAAGGAACAAATTTTCAATTTAAAAAAATTATCTCTCTAAACATCTAAAATTAACATAAACAAAAAGAAACTATTCAAATAATTCACAATTTTGAATTAACTTTTAGGGTCGGTTTCCGAGCTCGGGATTTAGCTAAGTTCTAGACTTTAACTGGCTTTAAACTCTGGAGTCAGAAAATTGGCTTTCCGAGTCAGAGCGTTGACGTAGTCGAGGACTTAAATAGAATGTGTAGTTTAGAGATCACGTTAGACCCTGGAGTTTGTAATTTCGCTTTCTGAGTGAAGGGCTTTTAAGCCCAGGACTTAAAACAGCGTGATTTTAAACCCTCGACTGGGGTAGGGTATAAATTCAAGTTCTAGACTTAACTGAGCAAACACAATTCAGTTATTGTTTTGGAGAAGATAAAAAGCCAAATAATTGTCATGGAATACAGTTTTTTTTTTTTCAAAACAAATACGTTTTCAAACTCAGTAGCCTAATTAAATTTTCATTCATAATCACTGGTTAGGATCAATGATCAATAATAGCATAACGTAAAATGAAATGTTTATTCATTTACCTTTCAAAGGTTTTGCTTTGAATAGGCCTACAAAGAAATCAAAACGTATTTTCACAAAATAGTTTGGAGAGCATGCTCATTTGAATTGTCCCGCTGCAATCAGCTGTTTCCGTTTTGCTATAATGCCAACAATACAACAGCAAAATATTGTAAATTTCCCTGACAGAATCCAAGGGCAGGGCAGTGGACTGTGGATGATAGTTGGTATAAATACCTACAAATAAATCTTTGAATTCTGTGCATAAAAATACTGATAGCTTGAAGTGTGGTAAGTACGCCAATAAAAGACTAAATGAATCAACAATATAAGATTTAATAATAATAAGATAATAATAGGCAGATGGCCACATACAAAAACAATTGTGTCAAATTTCTTGGGATCAATAAAATAATAATAGGCAGATGGCCACATACAAAAACAATTGTGTCAAATTTCTTGGGATCAATAAAATAATAATAGGCAGATGGCCACATACAAAAACAATTGTAAGTAGTTTATAATTATAAGTTAAATATCTTGGGAAAATTACAACATGTGAAAAAACCTTAGAGAAAATACAAAATTTAGATGAAATTAGGTCAATGACATTAATGACCATTGAAGCCTGACAATAATCGAAAAAGTAATATTAATGATACCTGAAATAAATATAAATTGAGTGCTATAATGAAAGTTATCGCTGTACGGTTCAATATAATGATTATAAGAGGAATAATAACAATAATATTATTAATAAAAATATGACAATGATCTGCAGATAGTGTTCAACAAATAGAGTACATAACAATATGCGGCATAGGCCTTCAGTAATTAGAATGTCAAGATAGATTTCGACCAAACAATTAATAGGCGTCACTGGCCTTAAAATAACACTTAAGAGCTAAGGGTAGCTAATAAATATAATGTAGATTGTCCAGGTAAAAATAGGCGACATGGGCCTTCAATGAATTGAAAGTCAAGACAGACATCAATTAGAACGAGTAATAGGCGACAGTGGCCTCAGAAAATCACTTGTAAAGCCAAGGGTAGCTGTCAAATCCAAAGAATAATTGCTACTATTGAAAACAATTATATAGGCGTCAGTGGCCTCAGAAAATCACTTGTAAAGCCAAGGGTAGCTGTCAAATCCAATAAATTAATAGTTGCTACTATTGAATACAATTATATAGGCGTCAGTGGCCTTAGTGAATTGAATGTCAAGATAGACATTAATAAAACAATAAGTAGGCGTCGGTAGCCTCAGTGAATTGAATGTCAAGATAGACATTAATAAATCAATTAGTAGGCATCAGTAGCCTCAGTGAATTGAATGTCAAGATAGACATTAATAAATCAATTAGTAGGCGTCAGTAGCCTCAGTGAATTGAATGTCAAGATAGACATTAATAAAACAATAAGTAGGCGTCAGTAGCCTCAGTGAATTGAATGTCAATATAGACATTAATAAATCAATTAGTAGGCGTCAGTGGCCTCAGAAAATCACTTGTAAAGCCAAGGGTAGCTGTCAAATCCAATGAATTAATAGGCGTCGGTGGCATCAGTGAATTGAATGTCAAGATAGACATTAATAAAACAATAATGATGCATACGTAAATGAAAATTGAAAAGAACGATTTACATAACCTGAATAAAATTTTGAAGAGGAGATGCGGCCAGGCAGACAGGCAATGACTCCGCAATAACAACAGGAACAGGACATCAGCAAGCGATGAAGTGATCTGGCCATGCGATGACAAGCATGGAAACGTCCACTACAGCAGGCGAATCCCCCAATGGAAAAGTAGGCTGGAGCGAGTAGAATTCCAAACGAATAATCCGATCTTCAAATTGTGGAATTTTTGGATTGATTTCCAAACGGTAGAGATGATGCACTTGAAAGTTTGAGGTTCACGAGGTGAAGCCAATTGTAGAAAAATGGCAACTGAAGCCTACATGAGGTTGTAATTTTTGACAAAGTTTATCAAAGTAATAAGCAAGCAATCGATGAATAATTTAATCACAATTGAAGAATAGAATAAATGAATTAATTTGAAGAATAATTCACACTTTAAAAAGGTTCTGTAGATCAAATGAATAGCGATGAAACGCTCACACGAGGTTGCAATTTTTGACAAAGTTTATCCAAGTTTAACAGAGTAACTGAGTGAAGAACTCGATGAATAATTGAATCACACTTGAAGAATAGAACAAACAAATTAATTTGAAGAATAATTCACACTTTAAAAACGTTTTGTAAGTCCGATGAATTCAGATGAAAGGTTTAGACCGAGCGCAGGAAGCACACTCGCCGACCTCCATGAAAAGACAAACAGCAAAAGGCAAAAGACGCTAGTAACAAAAAGGGAAGGCGGAAATGTCAGCAACGTATGTGAAACGTCTGCAAACGTTTGGTGAAAAAGTAACAAATAACTAGAAAGTAAGATGCCTAAAGACAAGATTAAATCCCAAAAAATCGAATAGTATAAATATTAAAATTGCAACGGCAAACAATCCGACGAAAAAATACGAATAGAAGTATAGAAAACCAGCTGACTAGAGCAGTGGCAAAGAACCGCGACTGTAACGTCACTGGTCAGCGGGACAGACAAAATGACGACATGATGTCTACGTAGTAGCGGAACGAGTAACAAGTGGAACCGTTCCAATAAATGCTTTGTCAGATTTTACATAAACTGGGCCCCTTGTGTCATACGGGGGTATGGCACAATAAGAAAAAGTAAGAAATATGTAAAATCTGGCAAGGCAATTGGAAATTGAAAACTGGGCCCCATGTGAGAACCAGGGGAAAAAACAATGAAACCTGAAAATACAACATGAACCATAAGAGCAAGGGGATTAACTAGAATCCTCATCAATGGGAAGAGGTGCTAAACTCGAAATAGCTCTCTTAAAAGTGCCAGAGGGAGTGAGAACAGTGACAACTCAAACCTTGTCGTCCTTACTGGGATGAACTTCAGTAATGCGTGCCAGCTTCCAAGTGGACTGCGCGGAACCAGGATCCTTCAAGATGACAACGGTACCGACCTTCAAATTTTCATAATTGCTTAACCATTTGCCTTTTTTCTGAAGAGTGGTTGAGGAGTGGGTCTTTTTTCTGAAGAGTGGTTGAGAAAAAGTACGTGATTTGGGGCCGCCTACACGAATGGAAATAGGACCGGCGTAATCCAAACCACAATTATGAAAGTGAACATTAGCCTGAACGTGGGCCGCTGGTAAACTACCCATGATTTGCTCAGAGCGAAGAGCCGAAAAGCGAAAACACAATATGCAATGCCGCAATACACTTTTGATGGTGCGACGGGTGGAGGGAAACCAAAATCGTTGTCTTACACTGGCCATGGTGGCCTGCACACCAGCATGACTTAGACGACGATGGTGAGCAACAATCAATGCACGAGTGAATTTGTGATTGCTAGGCAACAATATTTGATGTTTGTAATCAAAGGATGCATTTGCATTTTGCAAACGTCCACCAACTCTGAGCAGAGAATCTGAGTGAATGAATGGTGACAAGGCTTTAATAGAACTATTAGGCAATAGCTCCTGATTTTGACGCAATGCTTTAAGTTCGGCAGAGAAAGCTTCTTCTTGAATAGATTTGAAGATACAATTTTCAGCTTCTGAAATTTCAGAGATAGTTAATTGACCAAAACGCGGAGTGACTGAATTTTGTTTTTTACAATTATGAATGAACCGTAGAACATACGCCGTTGTACGAACGATTTTGTGATAGGTGGAGCAACTATTGATTATACCTGAAATAACATCATTATGAGAAGAATTGGTAGCTAATACCTGAACTGATTGAGAACTGATTTCCTGAACTGATACCTGAACTGATTTCTCTAACTGATGAGAGACATCATTTGAAGTTAGAAAATTCGATGTGACCCTACGGGGAGCGGCCACAGGTGATGCAGGAAGGCACGAACGAGGTGCTGCAATAGGACGAATAGCTTTACAAGGACCAAATATGACCCAACCTAGACTGGTTTTCTGAAGGATGGGAGCGTTTTGAGCTAGATATAATTTACCAGGCTGAAGAATAGATGCGAATATACCAGCACCAAGTAACAAATCTACAGGCTTAGACTGATCAAACAATGGATCCGCTAATTTAAGTTCAACGGGAATTGAAATTTTAGAAAGATCGATGTTCACACTAGGAACAGCATTCTTACCCTTGGAGGGAGCAAAAGATTGAGAATGAATAAGATTTGAAGTTACCTTATCCTTAGAAGTAGGCTGAGTGTCCCGTGATTGAGGATACGACCTGTGAAGAACAGTGTGGTGACTCTTGCCACAAAGTGTACACGATTTGTCCGAACAAACATGATTGGGTGCGAAAGGCTTGAGGCAATTATAACATAACCTTTTGTCACGGACAGCATTCCAACGATCAGTAACCTGCAACTTCAATAATTCATTACAACGATTTGGAAAATGACCAACAGAATTACAAAAACTACAAGGTGACATAGAAGAGGTAATAACCTGCATCCTAGCTTGAACATTCGATTGATTTTGGTTGAACTTCGGCTTGCTATGAGCACCAACCGAGTTGGATGTACTTTGCTGTACATTTCCTTGATGATGGTTAGCTGAGCTTGAAGCAACAGCTTCCATGATTTTGCATTGTGATTCCAAAAAATTCCAAAATTTATCAATGGTGGGAATGTCGTGTATACCAACACTCTTTTCCCATTCTCGAACAGTAGCAGTATCCAACTGCAACAACATTTTGTGCATGTACAATAAGTCCTTGATTTGGACTCCAAGTTGAAGCGCTTCGAGCGCTGTGATGTGGGACTTGCAAAAGTCAATGAATGCCCGTAATGATTGCGGACAGTTACGCTTTATGGTAGGCGGAGATTCAATTGCCGTGACGTGCCTGGCAGCAATTAATCTCTTGTTGTCATACCTCTCCCTTAAGAGGTTCCATGCAAGCTGAAAACCATTTTCGTCAGCTTCGATGTGTTCCACTCTAGCAAGAGCTTCACCACTGAGTGATTGACGAAGATAGAAAAATTTCAATGAATCATTAATGTTATCTTGATTACCAATAATATTAGTAAAAGCACTTGAGAATGCTTGCCATTTTGAAAGCTCCCCATTGAAGCGTGGAAGCGGTATCTGAGACAACTGAAAATTTGCCAAAGGTGCGTTTTGAGATGTTGGCCGCTGGGAAGCACCAGCAGTGGCCTCATTGATGCGTTGTCTGCTTTCAAAAGCAGTTAATGCAGCGTTTGCCTTAGAGGTAATGGAGATAAACTTATTGAGTATCTCAAAATGAGTTGAAGTGTCCTGCGCTTGCAACTCTGAATTCCATAGTTGTTGATGTATCTTATTATACTCAATTCTAAGTGAACCTAGTTCGTTTTTTACAGTCAATAATTGATAATAAGTGGCTTCAGTGTCCACAACATAATCGTTATAGCTGGTTATGAACCAATCTATTTCCTGGTGTAAATTGTCTCTTGCATTGAAAAGAGCAGAAGGCTCAGGAAGTGAATCTTCCTCATGATCAGACATGCTTAAAAATTAACAGAAAAACCTGAGTGAATGACACGATAGTGCACTGTAGCAATGCGATTGCTGCGCCAATAAGCAACCTTGGGCGCTGGTCCAGTACGCAGAGAGGCACGCCTGTGTGTTTGAGGCAAGTTGTATCAAGCTTGCTGTGCGGCGAGTCAAGTAGCGAGCTCGCAAGGCGGTGTAGTTTGCCGTGTGTTGTTTTCTCAATGCGCAATAGCCGTCTGTGACCAGTTCAGTGCGGTTCAGTCTCTCAGGGTACAATATAGTTGATAGCTGGTGCATACACGTCGCAGCGTGCTTTGAGTTGCAGCCAGTACTGAAAATTTGAAACAAGTGTGTGAATGCTTAATATTAAAAAATATAAACATACAAAGGTACAATGAAATAAAATATACTCTAGAGTGGGACCTAATCATTGGCGTCAAGCTAGACTATTAGGCACACGGTCACTGAAACCATAAGGTTCAATGGACCAAGAAAAGGGTAATAAAAATTAACAATTATCCTAGGCAAACTGGGTCAAAGATGACGGGCAGGAGGACCAATTTTTATAATTGGTCCAATTAACAATTATCCCAGGTAAACACTGGATCAAGAAATCTGGCCCGGATGAACCAATTTTTATGACAGAATCCAAGGGCAGGGCAGTGGACTGTGGATGATAGTTGGTATAAATACCTACAAATAAATCTTTGAATTCTGTGCATAAAAATACTGATAGCTTGAAGTGTGGTAAGTACGCCAATAAAAGACTAAATGAATCAACAATATAAGATTTAATAATAATAAGATAATAATAGGCAGATGGCCACATACAAAAACAATTGTGTCAAATTTCTTGGGATCAATAAAATAATAATAGGCAGATGGCCACATACAAAAACAATTGTGTCAAATTTCTTGGGATCAATAAAATAATAATAGGCAGATGGCCACATACAAAAACAATTGTAAGTAGTTTATAATTATAAGTTAAATATCTTGGGAAAATTACAACATGTGAAAAAACCTTAGAGAAAATACAAAATTTAGATGAAATTAGGTCAATGACATTAATGACCATTGAAGCCTGACAATAATCGAAAAAGTAATATTAATGATACCTGAAATAAATATAAATTGAGTGCTATAATGAAAGTTATCGCTGTACGGTTCAATATAATGATTATAAGAGGAATAATAACAATAATATTATTAATAAAAATATGACAATGATCTGCAGATAGTGTTCAACAAATAGAGTACATAACAATATGCGGCATAGGCCTTCAGTAATTAGAATGTCAAGATAGATTTCGACCAAACAATTAATAGGCGTCACTGGCCTTAAAATAACACTTAAGAGCTAAGGGTAGCTAATAAATATAATGTAGATTGTCCAGGTAAAAATAGGCGACATGGGCCTTCAATGAATTGAAAGTCAAGACAGACATCAATTAGAACGAGTAATAGGCGACAGTGGCCTCAGAAAATCACTTGTAAAGCCAAGGGTAGCTGTCAAATCCAAAGAATAATTGCTACTATTGAAAACAATTATATAGGCGTCAGTGGCCTCAGAAAATCACTTGTAAAGCCAAGGGTAGCTGTCAAATCCAATAAATTAATAGTTGCTACTATTGAATACAATTATATAGGCGTCAGTGGCCTTAGTGAATTGAATGTCAAGATAGACATTAATAAAACAATAAGTAGGCGTTGGTAGCCTCAGTGAATTGAATGTCAAGATAGACATTAATAAATCAATTAGTAGGCATCAGTAGCCTCAGTGAATTGAATGTCAAGATAGACATTAATAAATCAATTAGTAGGCGTCAGTAGCCTCAGTGAATTGAATGTCAAGATAGACATTAATAAAACAATAAGTAGGCGTCGGTAGCCTCAGTGAATTGAATGTCAATATAGACATTAATAAATCAATTAGTAGGCGTCAGTGGCCTCAGAAAATCACTTGTAAAGCCAAGGGTAGCTGTCAAATCCAATGAATTAATAGGCGTCGGTGGCATCAGTGAATTGAATGTCAAGATAGACATTAATAAAACAATAATGATGCATACGTAAATGAAAATTGAAAAGAACGATTTACATAACCTGAATAAAATTTTGAAGAGGAGATGCGGCCAGGCAGACAGGCAATGACTCCGCAATACCAACAGGAACAGGACATCAGCAAGCGATGAAGTGATCTGGCCATGCGATGACAAGCATGGAAACGTCCACTACAGCAGGCGAATCCCCCAATGGAAAAGTAGGCTGGAGCGAGTAGAATTCCAAACGAATAATCCGATCTTCAAATTGTGGAATTTTTGGATTGATTTCCAAACGGTAGAGATGATGCACTTGAAAGTTTGAGGTTCACGAGGTGAAGCCAATTGTAGAAAAATGGCAACTGAAGCCTACATGAGGTTGTAATTTTTGACAAAGTTTATCAAAGTAATAAGCAAGCAATCGATGAATAATTTAATCACAATTGAAGAATAGAATAAATGAATTAATTTGAAGAATAATTCACACTTTAAAAACGTTTTGTAAGTCCGATGAATTCAGATGAAAGGTTTAGACCGAGCGCAGGAAGCACACTCGCCGACCTCCATGAAAAGACAAACAGCAAAAGGCAAAAGACGCTAGTAACAAAAAGGGAAGGCAGAAATGTCAGCAACGTATGTGAAACGTCTGCAAACGTTTGGTGAAAAAGTAACAAATAACTAGAAAGTAAGATGCCTAAAGACAAGATTAAATTCCAAAAAATCGAATAGTATAAATATTAAAATTGCAACGGCAAACAATCCGACGAAAAAATACGAATAGAAGTATAGAAAACCAGCTGACTAGAGCAGTGGCAAAGAACCGCGACTGTGACGTCACTGGTCAGCGGGACAGACAAAATGACGACATGATGTCTACATAGTAGCGGAACGAGTAACAAGTGGAACCGTTCCAATAAATGCTTTGTCAGATTTTACATTCCCTCATGTTTACTGCATTAAAATCCTGGACTCAAATAAGTCGAGAACTTGATAGACTCCGGAGTTTAGAAGATAAAATCGTGACTCAGAAAGTCAATTTAGACCCGAGAGCTTATTTTAGTCCTAGACTCTGTAAGTCCAGAACTTATAGATCCCGAGCTCGGAAACCGGCCCTAAGTCTAGAACTTGAATTTTGTACCCTACCCCAGTCGAGAGTTTAAAATCACGCTGTTTTAAGTCCTGGACGATTTTTGATAAATCCTTGACTTGGAAAGAGGCGAGAATCTAATTCAAGTCCTGGACTTATAAGCCCTTATACTCAGAAAGCGAAATTATAAACTCCAGGGTCTATTTGAGTCCTCGACTACGTTAACGCTCTGACTCGGAAAACCAATTGACTACATCTGATTTTGAATCTGACTCCAGAGTTTAAAGCCAGTCAAAGTCTAGAACTTGGCTAAATCCCGAGCTCGGAAACCGACCCTAATTTTTTGTTGTTCAAGAAATAACATCTTACAATTTAACACCAGCTGTTATATTTAAATATACCAGCATGACCTGTGAAAATCCAAACACAGCTGTTTTTGAGAAGAAAATACCTAATTAGAACCGTACGAATTAAAACCTGACATGTATGAAAGCCTCACTCGTTTTCGGTAACGAACCAAACCGAATGCGTGTGAAGCGTGTAAGCCTCACTGTGCAGAATAAGCCTCGTCGACAGAGTGGTGGTCATGATGTGGGTCTGTCTACCCGCTAACTTTTCAGGGTCTTCTTCAACTTGTCCTCTTTCTATGCTTCTTACAGTAGCTGCAACCTTGTTCAATATTCTTTTGCTCAATAATTCAGGCCTATTCCTGGCCAAGGTTGAAGTCACTTCCACTACATGGATCAATTTTGCTTGTAGATCTTTTTATAGTGATGAGTTTCTTCATTTATTGTGAACATTTGTGGTTTCCATTCCACCATCAAGGCTGATTCCAGGATAAACATTGCAGGCAGAGTCAAAATGAGGCCACAAAGGTTGAAATAGTGGTCTACAATGAGCAACTATCTTGAATAATGAATCCTCAAAGTTTCATGAATTTATTTGCTCCCAATTCAGCAATGGATCGGATCTCACCCAAGATTTAAACTATATATCGCAAAAAGTAAAAATTATGAATTGAGTTTTCCCTTGTGATGTGCTTCATTTAGTGAGACCGATGGTATCCAAATCGGAATAGCCTTCTTTGAAAAATGTTACCATAGAAAGTTTTGAAAAGCGTGATGCACAACCTTAAGTTATCATTCTTATCAAACATGCACCTGCCACTCCCACTAAACTGTTGACGTCTTGCTCAAGTGACTCCACTGAATATATTTATGAATACCGACTAGCATAAACTAACTTATTGCCTAAGCACAAAGCAGGCTCAAAAACATCACATTCATATTAGGTGTACTTCGTCTACTTGAGCCTACGTTTATTTATTATAATTTTGTACCAATTTTCACTTAGATAAGACTAAAACTACCATAATTTTATCTTTGATAGATTAACTATTAAATTGATGTTTTTCTAGCTCAAAAATGTAAACTTGAATCGTGAAATGTGAAGAAAATCATACATTGACAGTCTATCATTTGCATTTGAGCATGTTCCTACTGCTGGCAGCAAATAATAGGATAATAATATATATATATATATATATATATATATATATATATTATATATATATATATATTTTAAAATATTGAATGCTGGAATTATAATATTAATCATACTTTTATTATAACAGATTGAATCCACAAAATAATTGAAGAAATGGTTTCAGATGATTACGAACAAGCGCAGCTATCTTTGGAGAGGTAATGCACCTACTGATATCCCGTGATAAGAACTTGGGAGAGATTTAGTGAAAACCTGGAGAACGGCCACTTAGCTCACAAATCTGAGCTGTTCACATCAAGCTGATATTTGTGACAGCCATTATAGCTTTAATCATGTAAGTAAACACTCGATCTGACTATAATTTTCAATTATTTGTATCAATTAACTGCGCCCGGTTCTACTCAGAATAACAAAGGCACAGGTTTCTTTCTTTGAACTACAACAGTACTATCACCGACAGGAGTCGAGTCGGAGCAGTGGTAGCGGACGGTCGTGTTTCGAGGAGCGCACATAAGATAAACCGTTTCTTGTTTATGCCTTTAGGAATCTTTTTTCATCGTAGATCTTGTCCATAACCTAATAACTTACTTTATTAATTTATTCTTTCAATTAATACGTAATAATCTTTCTAATAATAACTCATCATTAATAACATCAGTAATAAAATCGGTATTGTACCTCTTAAAGTCTACTAAAGTATTTAGTACTTGTCTCTCTATTTGAACTTATTAGTTGCGAATTCATTCATCAGTAACCATAATCAACCAACTTAGCTGTATTAAACTGTATTGAATCGTAAATTATCTCTTTATAAATTGTAGGTTTGAATTACTCTTACTCATAATATTAATATATTTTTTATCCATCCAGGAAATTGAATAAACTAAATTTTTATATATCTGATCATTACCAAATAATATTTCACTGTATAAATTCATTACCGTATAATCGGATACAGGCCATTAAACCTTAAATAAAATGAAAAATAAATAAAACAGGAGTTCTACTATTTTTCTCTTTGGGAGGATGGTGGGAGTGTTTACCGCTACTCCTGGAAACAATTCGTCCACTAGCATCCGTCATAATGGTCATTGAACACAACTTATTTGTACATCTATACGACATTTGTCCCTTCTGGGATACGTAGCTTTTTCGAAATTTGAATTCGTCAACCCACATTAAACCATCCATTACACTAAAGTCTGCAGTCAGACTATTTCGTTCTGAATTAGTCATATTTTGATGAATAAAGCAAGTAAACAGCAAAACAAAAAAAAACTTAAATTAGCCAACAGATTATCATGCAAGCAAGCTAACACATATTTATATTTTTAATACTAATATACTAATCTTGCATCCTATAAGCCTATTTCAATTCTTACAGCTCATCATGAAAAATTAATTCAGTAAGATTATTGTTATAGTTGAGCGTTAAATATTCCACTAGGTAATTGGTATCAGGCATGTCACACTTAACTTTATTTTTTGAATCATTAAATTTATCTGACAATCAATATTTTCATTTATATCTCAATACGGACTTCCTATGTGCTTAGTCATGCAGCATTTATTATTCCGAAAACATATTCCTTCTCAATCAATTAGTAGTAATATCTATCATTAAAGTGTTGGATTAAATAAAATAGATAGGTAAATCAGTGTTCCAAAGATGAATTTAATGCGTTCATAGTTGTTGATTGTCAGTAGATGGTCCAGAAAATACGCGATATACGATGAATCACACAGAATTCCATATTATTTCCATCTTCCATTTTAGGATGAATATAAGCTGAGCTAAATTCAAAAAATTGTAAATTATTCTGTCATTCTTCAGTAATTAATGAATGCAATATGAACAACTCTCTTTCATGAGGTGAATCATTTTTTCCAACATTTTCCAGTTTCTCAATGATAGGGGAGTTATAATTATTTGTATAGGTCTTCTAAGGAACCATTATCTTCAGCTGGTACCAATCAACTAAACTTCAACTCCAAACCACCGTATTAATACCAGTATACAATTTATAAGTCTATTACAGCTGTTAACTTTGTATGCTAAATCATATTATCACAACATTATCTTCAATCATGATCATCTTCCCGTTCATCGGTAGCCGCTGGGCCGACAATTTTGGAAACATAGGTCTGTAGAATGGATTAATAAATAATTGTTATTAGTCCCCCTATCAAAATTTCTATTCAGAAACCATCCCCAATATTCACACAACATATTCCTAAAGTTTCATGCCGTTCTGTCAAGTAGTTTTTAAGTCTATAGGGAACAAACAAAGTAACAAATTAACACATAGTCATTTATATATATATATATATATATATATATATATATATATATATATATATATATATATACATAGATTATTTCTTTCTTACATAATTATCTTTCTGTTGTTTCCACTTATTTTTTTTCTGTTACAGTTTCTCGATTGATCAAAGCACCACAGACTGCATCGTTCGTCACCTCTGCCTTTAAGCGCGTTATCACCTACTCCAATAAGCCACCCCAATATCCTTAATAAGCAATAGAAGTTCTTATCGACTGTGTATGACTCATTAATATCCATGTTCTGTATAAATTTATGTGATAGGCCTACTGGTATTAATGTTGATGTACCGTAATGTTTTTTGCTCATGTATAATTGATAATAATACATTAAAAATAAATATAATGTTAAATTATTATTGTTGGTTTTTATTGAACGAGCGTTAGCGAGTTCTCACTTTTGACTTACTGAGGGCCAAAGTCGTCCGTCTGTTTGTATGCTCTGCAATAACTTTAGAAAGAATTGATCAATCAGTTTCAAATTTTAAACACGTATTCTTCAAACCTTTTTACAGGTCAAGTTACAGGTCAGTTACTTTTTACAGGGACACATACTACCGCACCGCGCCAGCACCGTCACCGTGTTTGTTGCCCGCGCCGTCACCGACTAGTTCAGATTACTTTTTGACGGTGAAGGTGCGGCCTCGTTTAAGGCTGTTCGGTACACTTTTTATTATTTGAATTGGATAATATTTTTTCAATTTAATTGTTAAGATCATTATAAGAGTGAGAAAAAGTGGCAACTGAAATTTTTAAGTGGTATAATAAGCGAGTTGTAGAAGTGCTAGAAGTGCTTTCCAGATCATAAACGGTTTCGACTATATTATTAGAACTTCTCTTGAAATTTTAAAAAATTATTCTTTCCAAACTAAAACATTTTATTCCCCATTTCGTTCATTAATAAAAAAGTAACATTCTTTGCAAATTCGATAACTTGTTTATTTTGGCATTAATCGCGAAAAAACGCATATTAGAACAAAGCCAATGATATACTGAATGTATAAAAAAACTCCAATGGAAAATTCAAAACCGTTTATGATCTGGAGAGAAAACAGAGTTTAGCACTTCAACAACCCATAACTCGCTCATTAGACCACTCAAAAATTTCAGTTGCCACTTTTTCTCACTCTTATAATGATCTTAACAATTATATTGAAAAAGATTATTCAATTTAAATAAAAATAAAAAGGTGTACAGAACAGCCTTAACATAGAGAGTGAAAAACTTATTGAAGAGATACAGAATTTTTCAGTTTTGTACGATCAAAGTGATGAGAAATATGGTTGAACGGAAAAATAAGTTAAAGTAAAAGTAGAACCAAATAAGTTAAGCCGAAGGTATTACAGACATAATATAATAAATAATTAAATAAACAACAAAAAGTGTAAAATAAGGAACCCGTGATTGTGTCTTGAATTTTAAATTTAAAACAAATCACGTGTAGATGCAGAAGGCAGAAGATAACAATTTTATTGCTGGATATATATTTCCGATACATGTAGGCTATTGTTAGGCACTGAAATATTTATACCAGCACTATGATTCTCATTTTCTGTGTCTACAGGTAATTAGTTTAAAATTTAAATTATAAATTCAATTTAGATGTAAGAAGATTTAAATAGTGTTCTATTATCAACATTAGTTTAACACATTCAGAAATCAGACCGCAGTAGCACTACAGAACTGAGACACTGCTGTCGCCCGGATATGTGTGCTCTCCCACCGCCATTACCGTGTCGTGGGCTTAGCTCGGCCGTACGTCGGCGCGGGCTCGGTGCGGTTATATATGTCCCGGCCTTGAGTCTGCACACAGGCGTTTGCTTTTTTCTATGACTGTCTGCTGCTCCGTGCGTTTGCCTTAACACATGGCAAGATGAAATACAAAAGGTTGCAAACAAGTTTGGTTATCAGTAGTGTACTATAAATATCGGGGACCGAGCTTCGCTCTGGAGTACAAAAGCATAACAATTTATTACGAAAGAAGAAATTAAAATAACATTCATACAGAAATGTTCTATCTAATCACAGTAAATTGAGATTAATTCCCAGAGGAATGCAAAAATTTCCCTCACAAAGGCCTAGTTGCACAAAAGCCGGTTAAATTTTAATCCTGATTAACTTCACGTGAACCAAATCAGAGAAGACCATTTCAAAAAGATGGATCTACTAATAGCCCGGCTTTTTTGCAACCGGCACTAAGTACCTGATTGAATGATTACAAAAGTTCAACAGCTGAGTCATAGTTTTGACACAGTCCCACACACATGAACTCGCTCACTCACTAACTTCCATCACCAACAGACGACGAAATAACTATTATCAGCTATTTTCCAAGGATGAATAATAATTATCCTTTTAATGTCCTTCAGCGAGTTTTCCCAGGGATGAGACCTAGTGCAATCGAATCTTTATATTATAAACCTACTATCTTCTGAATTTCGTGAGAATCGTTAGAGCCGTTTTCGAGATCCAGTGAAATACAAACATATAAACATGTGAACAGAAGTTGCTGTATAGGATTATTATGATATCTGGGCATGAAATTTACATTATGTACAATACTCTGAATAAAACAAGTTGAGACTTGACTAAATATCTGTATTGCCAATTTGTGCAAAATATTTCAATATTCTTGCGCAAGTCCTTAGGACTGAATATAATTGATTTAGAAAATTGCACTGGTGATGTGAAATTAGAAGATATATCAAGTCATATGGGCTTTCATGAAAGATTTTACACAATTCGACAACACGGATATTTTGTTGAAGAATCAATTTATTTTATTAAGAGTAGATTTGCGCAGGAATCAATTCTGCCAATAATTGAGCAGAAGAAAGCTTGTGTCGAAAATCGATTTCAGGCTTCTTAGAAAACGATTTTTTAAATGTTCGATATATCACACAAAATGGTATTGATGTGGTTTTTTAGGACCTGGTATTCTCAAACCATTATTTTCTTATAATAGTCCTACAGTATTGTATTATTTTTTTAGCACAGGCATTCATATTATGCAGACCATTATAGTCTTTCAAAAAAGATTATAAGCTTGGTGTACCAGTACTTTTTATTACCGTACTTGATACTGGTGCATTTGAGTACATTAGGTTCTTTTTTGTAATATTCATTTTGTTTTGTAAATAAATTGATTTATCTAAAAAAAATGACAGCAAATTATATAATACCATGATATATAATAGACTGAACCCAAAACTGTCTCTCTCAAATTTTAATAGATTAAATGTTTTCAAATAAATAAGGTTTGATTTCACATTGCTAAAATTTAGTCCAACTCTATAAAAAAAATAAACTAAGAATTTTAAATTTCCAAAGTTCCATGGAACCGGTGACTTATATTGGAAATGGAATAAAAAAAAATTAGAAATGAAGTTTAGTTTACATTGAATTCAAATTATACAAATATTGGAAGATTCATGTTGAAAGTAAGCTTACATCAAATTTCTACCTAGAAAACAATATATTTTGAATTAATATAATGTGAAGTAGGTAGCCTACCGTATTGTTATGAAATGATAGCTTAATGCACATGACTTTGCTGATATTTCAGCAAAGATTGTCATTACCGTATGGAAAAATAGATTTTAAGATACCATTACAGTAACTTAGTTGAATGGTGAAATCAAACACAAAATTTAATTGTTTATAATCAGCATTCAACTATAAGTTACTGTAGTGGTATCTTGAAATCTATTTTTCTATAATGACAATCTTTGCTGAAATATCAGCAAAGTCATGTGCATTAGGCTATCATTTCATAACAATACGGTACTTCACTTTTTATTAATACAAAATATTGTTTATAATATTATTTCAGAGAAAATCAAGAGCCGGATATCATAATATGTGATCGAATTCTGCAGAATAAAGTTTCTGAGTGATTGAACTGTCGTCGCTATGAAAAATAGAATACGCTAGTTTGAAACTTCCCGCTCATTCCAGTCCACCCAATAGCGCTACTTCGCGCTAACTTTTTATCCAATGAAATTTCAAATGTGCAAATATGTAATAATGGTGTAGCCTACAATTCAAAACTTCCCATCATTTATATTCCTGAATTATATATGGGTTTTCAAGTCTGCAGGCGAGCAGAAAAAATATGTTATGGGTAATTCCACAAAAAATGATTACATGACAGTTTATGTAAGTACGGTACCTACGTTAATTAATGAAAAGGACCGCTCGACTGATTCCAAACCATTTTTGGTTTCAAATAATATGGTTAATTGCTCTTTTCAATCTAATACGTCGTTTTTGATCAACTTCACAGGAGATATAATAAATTTATCATCTCCAATAAAAAGGATCAACTTTAATCTCTTTCATCTTCTAAAATCATCTCAACAAAAAATGAGGTCTGGGCGTATGGAATACACCCCCCTTCCCCGACGTTGACCAGTGCCTGTTTTTGACCCGAACAATATGGTACAGTAATCCTATGCTTAATAAACACAACTAAGGGCCAAGCCACATGAGTAATATTTTCAGACGGCACGACAGACAGGAAGCTGTCCGATTGGCAGATAGGGTTTGCGTTCGGGAATTGGCCTGATAATCAGCCAATCGGAGATATTTCTGCCTTGCCGACTTGTTTCAAACGCTTCGTTAGGCTTGGCCCTAACTCTATTTGGTCAACTACGGTAAGCATAGGCAACTCGGTAACACATAAAAATTGTCAACTATCAACATTATGATGTTGACTACAGCACCTTTGTATTTTCATTATGATAGGTAATCGATATTTCTACATCTCATCAAACACTGTGTCAGAAGTAACTTAAAAATGCGTTTACACCAAAGTTATTAACTTAATCCTTATAGATTCTATTAGATTGAACATAACTTATCATACACATGATGAACATTAAGTTATAAGTGAAGTCAAGTTTTGTTAAGTTCCGTTTCAATCTAATAGAATCTATACCGGTAAGGATTAAGTTATTAACTTTGGTGTGAACGGAGCTTAAAGCATTCCTTATTTCTCTTAATTATTTTACTTTCTATATTTCCTTAATATTTTATTCAACGATTAATTTATCCAGCTATAGAGGCTGAGAATGCTTTAATTTTGGTTGTAAACTAAAGTAGCATCCAGTAGCTTTAATTAACAAGGCTAATTTCGATCAAGACCAACATATTCGTCACGGCCCAATGAAAATCGGCCATATATCGAATATAGAATAAAATATACGTTCTAATTGAAGTCGCATTTTTCTATGTTTGTACGTGATTGTGGGTTGTACTGTATTTTATTGGTTGAAATTTAGCTTGATGAGTACCGTACCGTAGTAGGAAATAACAATATTTTCTGTTCTATCCTCTATGGTAGTACAATAGAAAGATGTAGGCCTGATAATAAATGTTATTCTATTTCTCTTTACTATTATTAGTAAGTACGCGAGTATAGTAGTTCGTAGTGGAAGAAGTACAGTTGGAGTGAAGCATCAGAACAATGCTCAACGAATAATAATTATGTCTTGTAGGCGAATATGTCTTTACTCATACTTCATAATTAAATACCAAATTTGGTTTTGGAAATACAAATGCTTCTGCAACTACGATTATTGACAAGTAAATAGAACAAATGCTGTAGTTTTTGTAAGTTATGATGGATTCGTTGAAGAATCATACGATAGAATCATCTTCTAAATTACATTCAGACTCTTTTTGAAACAATAGTAGTGTTAATACAATGTTCTAAAACTAAATGGATATACCGTATACAATGGATAAAAAAATATAAAATGTGACACTAACTTGAAAAAGAAACCTTTTATTTCAAAGACTTCTACTATGGAACAGCTAGTGCTTTATTACAATAATGTACAATACGTAGGGTAACTAGTAGAAAAATGCACTATGATACAGGAATAACAAATTCCAATTCAAATCAATCTTATTCCATTTGAATGGTATCACATTTACTTTTGAGTGCAGGATTCGAAGGTTTAATAGATATGATCCCAATCAAGGTAACCGCCTTCAAAAGTCTTTCGCCATCATAAGCCAGTCTTCTATGTGCCTGTAAAATGTCAGAATTTGTCCTGCAAAACATTAAGAAATCATTTAATAAAATAAGTTTGTATTTATTGCTGAATGAGCTATTTTTATAAAATAGTATAAGTAACAATATTATTTTCATTGGGTATTAGTAGTGCTGACATCAAAACTGAATTTTGAAGCTCAAGTGAAGGATAAATCTGAGAAGGCGAATCTGGGGTTGAACTTGGCATGGAGAGGCATTTTTAATAATGCTAAGGTAGACTTTCCAGCTAAATGTAAATGGTTTAAAGCTTGCGAAAGGGCTGTACTGTGTCACGGAGCTCAGGTATGGGATTACAGGCATATTACAATGTAAGTTACTAGGTTATTTTTAGGCTCATGGTTCAAACTGGTAAGGCAGGACAAAATACCTTATTTGATGGAAATGATTAATTTATTTGAGATAAGATGTTTGTAATTTGTTTAAGTTCCTTTTATTTGTATTCTCTGAGTTGTTACTATCGCATTAGGTATGATTTTCATGGGAGAACATTGTGTTGGTTATTTTATTTGATTAATATATATGAGCTTTTGTTCGGAATTAATAAAATTTGATTTTTAGATAATAATTTGTTCTACGCATTTTTAAGATTTGTGTTTGACTGAAAAAAAAAATTATTATTGAATTTTTCCGGCTAGCAATTGTTCAATCAAGCTGTAAATTGTATGAGTTTTCATATATATATATATATATATATATATATATATATATATATATATATATATATATATATATATATATATATATATATATATATATATATATATATATATATATATATATATATATATATATATATATATATATATATATATATATATATATATATATATATATATATATATATATATATATATATATATATATATATATATATATATATATATATATATATATATATATATATATATATATATATATATATATATATATATATATATATATATATATATATATATATATATATATATATATATATATATATATATATATATATATATATATATATATATATATATATATATATATATATATATATATATATATATATATATATATATATATATATATATATATATATATATATATATATATATATATATATATATATATATATATATATATATATATATATATATATATATATATATATATATATATATATATATATATATATATATATATATATATATATATATATATATATATATATATATATATATATATATATATATATATATATATATATATATATATATATATATATATATATATATATATATATATATATATATATATATATATATATATATATATATATATATATATATATATATATATATATATATATATATATATATATATATATATATATATATATATATATATATATATATATATATATATATATATATATATATATATATATATATATATATATATATATATATATATATATATATATATATATATATATATATATATATATATATATATATATATATATATATATATATATATATATATATATATATATATATATATATATATATATATATATATATATATATATATACTGCGACCTTCCTTGGTGAACGGGTCCGACCACATTATGACAGAGATGTTCTTGAGAATTGAATAGGTTCCGGGATTCATGGATTTGATAGCTTTTACCACAGCTAAACAGTCGGCAAGTTGATTTCACCTCCTTCTTCCGCTTTTATGATGCAGTACAATAGGTTCACCTGGAATCAAAATAATGGACAAAATCAGAAATCAGATTATAGTGTAATTTAGTATTGTAATTATGCTTTATTTGGAAAAGTAAATTATGCATTTTCTCCTGTAGGAGGCGAGTTAATAGTATGTAGCACACCGACTAAATTGTCATCACATTGATATTTCGCACAATGATATAGGTTCATGAGACTATGTTCTATGATAATCACCCGTTAGATGCACCTCATTCCAGTATTTCCTAGAGGAGAGACGCGCATAAGGACACCTCAAGGATCAAAAACTTCATTCTTTTCACCGCTTTCTTTGATATCTGTAAAATACTTATTTGCAGTAGTGTAGCGTGCCTTCGGTTGTTATTCACGTGAAGAAATGCAGATGATCGATAAAACTTCTTGAAACTGTAAATTCCAATATATTTTTACAAATAATATAAAATGCAAATTAATTTAAACAGTTCAATTGTAACAACATTGATATTTTTACATTTCCGAGTATGTCAAATTATCCAATTCAAGAGAACATCTTATTTAACTAGGTAATTTGAGAGGTTTTATTGAAAAAAGCTGTAACCAAGGTCTTAAGCTGAATAAAACCACTGAATTGAAAGTCAAGCACTTATTCTGATGCAGTATGTACGTTTAACATAGTGACTTCAGACTTTTAACATATCAGTGCTTCAAAGTGCCAGACGTTCAATCAGGTGGCATAATTCAGCTATAGGCCTCAGTAGAGTAAGTTCAAGATTTAAGACGGGCTTTTTTGCTCCAAAACCCCCTCCCCCCTCTCCCCCCTCGTCCATCCCTCCTCCCCTTCCCCCCACCTGTAGGGTGGGGGTGTTCTAAAAATAGATTTCCCCTCCCCCCTGCCCAGTGGAGGTGAGGGGGCTTCCCCCTGTCCAGTGGAGGTGAGGGGGATGAAAAGAGAGAGATATATCTTTCTCTCTCTCTCTCTCCAGGTGAGGGAAAAAAAATTTCCCTTTTAGGAGGAAAAATTCCCTCTCTATAGTGACAGATTGAAGTGAATCCATATTTCTACATCTAATGCTATACTGACAGATTGAAGTGAATCCATATTTCTACATCTAATGCTATACTGTCAGATTGAAGTGAATCCATTTCGCTCTAATGCTATACTATGATGCCGGACTCACTTTGAGAAATTCCTTTGGTGTCAGATTAAAGTGAATTCATATTTCTACATCTAATGCTATACTGTCAGATTGAAGTGAATCCATTTCGCTCTAATGATATACTACAATGACGGGCTCAAGAGAGAGAGATCTCCTTCTTTTACTCGTGGCATCTCTTTCCCGCACCCTTCTTTATTACGAAAGGCGAGTAAGGAAGAATGTTATACTAAGGAATCTAGATACGCTCCCCTCGCTTCTCACAACCAGCATTACTGCTTTCTCCTTCTTTTACCCGTGACATCTCTTTCCCGCACCCTTCTTTATTACGAAAGGCGAGTAAAGGAGACAAGAAGTAACTATCTTCCATTTTGATCGATCGTTCCTATACTGTCAGATTAAAGTGAAACGTTTCTCTCTAACCAGCATTACAAAAGGCGAGTAAGGAATCTAGTATAAGTTTTATAATGGGTCATATTATGTTTGCTTTCCAACTGACAGTCAAGAGTTCAATCAAACTGATAATGAATGTGTAAAAAATTGAGCTCTTTTGCTGTACAAACATGGCAGTCGTTTTTTTTTAAAGTGATTTCTCCGACAATATGTAAGTATAATTGGAATGTGCTAGCATATCCAAAAATACTTACACATTCTCAGACCTATTTCACTCGGGACGGAACTCAACGTCTATAGTTACCATGAAACTGCCTTAAGAAGATACGATTTCCACTCACATTTAATTGCCATGAACGAGAATTAAAACTTCTGATGTTATTCTCATTCAAAACCACTGAATATTCTTTCGGCAACTTGATAGTATGTTTAAAGTCGGCTTCACTATCAATATCGATAATTTTAAGGTGAATTTCACCATTATCGGGAAATGTTACCTTTGTTACCACAAACCAATCATAGGCATAAAATTCAAAACCCCAATCAACTACAGGATTTGCTTCTACTGACAACTCGTTGAAACTTGTGCAGTCAAAATAGTTAGACATCATGTTGTCACTTCACCTGTTTAGAGTAAAGTGACGCGTGCATTCGCTCGCGTGTGCCTCATCTAGTCACATCTGCTCTGCTCCCTGTGAGGTCCCTTTCTAAGCTCGATAACTCCTGCACCGAAAACCGTTACATGAAAAAATGTCTAAATCGATTTATGTGACAAGTGTTTAGTCGTTAAAGTTACTTCACACATCCTTTTAAAAGATTTATCGACATACTCAAAAATGTCTAGGGTGTGAAATTTGAAACTATAGGTCTGTACTTCTCTCTCACACATCCTTTAAAAGATTTATTGATATACTCAAAAATGTCTAGGGTGTGAAATTTGAAACTATAGGTCTGTACTTCTCTCTCACACATCCTTTAAAAGATTTATCGACATACTCAAAAATGTCTAGGGTGTGAAATTTGAAACTATAGGTGTTCACACTCTCTCACACGTGTGTTTATACAAGATTTATCGATATACTCAAAAATGTCTAGACTGAAATTTGAAACTATAGGTGTTCACACTCTCTCTCACACATGTGTTTATACAATCAATCACACTCGTCTAGACTGAAACAACATATCGTTCACTCTCTCACACTCAACTCAAGATTTTATGTTTTCGGGCCCAATATAAAGTCTTTATATTTCACCAAATCCATTTTTTCTGTAATAATTTGCACTACCTGATGTTCGGAAAGGTTATGATCCTTTGCCTCAATCCAATTCATATGGAAAGACACCTCGGCATATTTTGATACAATGTCAAATGCGATTCTGTGGATAAATAAACTTAGGTAGTCAATGAATGGAGCCGAACATTGCAGTCTCATGACAGCACCCTCTTCCGAATTTTTAATTGCCTCAGCTATTTCATCACGAACGCTTTTCACAGCGTCTGCCATCTCGTTTTTCTTAATAAAATCTCCAATATCATTTTTAGTTGCATACTTTTCTGCAATTTGATTAATTAGAATAGCAATAGCATCTTTTGTAATAAACTGCTCAATACCCTCCATAATATTAGCTTTTATTGCACTCGCCATTTCAGATAATCGTTTTTCAAACTCTTCCTTCGATAATGAAGAACTAATCAATTTCTGCAAAGTAGATTCTAAATATTGCTTATCAATTGGCGATGGTTGTGTTTCATTTACTTTAGTAAAAATTTCTGTACTAAGTTGTTTCAATTTAGTATTGAGATAGTTTCTGTCCAGCACCTCCAAATTCTTAATTTTATCTGATACGGCTTTTAATTTTTCATCTAAATAAGCCTTATCAACTTTATCGTTGTTAATACTGAGCAACTGAGATGAAAAGCTGTCTGTTAAAGTTTTCACTTCCCCTAATGCACTCTCTAGAGTTTGAGTTCTCTCTCCAATAGCTTTATCGATATTAGCACTGAAATTTTGTAATGTACTTAGAATATGTTCTCTTTCAATTATGCTCACTCCAATATTCTTTGTATTTTCTGAAATGAGTTTGGTTATTTGCGAATCTAAATAAAATTTCACAGCTTCGCTGATTCCTTGTTGATTTATCGATTCGATTATCTTCTGTGTTATCGAGTCAATATCACACGTAAGATTAGCAAGAGCTCCGCTAGCACTACCCGTATCAATTCGTCCAAATCGATGTAGAGTCATCGTGACACTAAACAATTAATTTTGCTTCTTTTAGCTCTTCAATTATAGACGCGATTTCCACATCATGCCCACTGTTCCCACTAGCTTTTGAGGAATAGAGTAAATTTAATCTTTCCACTAATTTGTCAAAATTATCAAAGTATTGATAAATTCTATCATGAGAATTATTTTTTGCAAATTTCAATAAACCCCAACCCTTCTTTTTACTAAGTTTTTTACTGGGAAATAACTTTTGAATCATTTGCGATTTAATTCCCTGATTTCGTTTAACATAGCCTCTTCGATCTAAATGTATACCTGTAAGTGTTAAGATTTTTTTATACTTATCCAGATCTCTCTCATTATAAAGATTTGAGTTTGGTCTCGCTCTGAATAATAACTCAAGTAGACCGTGTGTTAATCGAAATCTTTCACTATCAATATCTATATAACTGTTATCGAATATTACTTGCTGATTTCCAATATAATACACGTCATCTTTTGAATTATATGAAATTCCATAACTGATTGAATTATTCAATTTTTCCGCATGAAACGTTTTTAGATATTGTGACAGCACATCGTCGTTTCTGCTAGAACCAAGTAAACTGTTTTCAAATTTAGTCGAGCTTAAAAAATTGTCTGTTGAACTCTCATAACTCTGTTCATCCCCCTCTCCATTATCATCAATTTGCATACTCTCTTGTTCCTCTTTTACTTCTTCCTTTTTTGGTTTTACACCAGAGTGTGAGAATTTGTTTTTTCCCAGTTCAATTATGGGCTCTATCAACGGGGAGAGCGTTTTCCTATTATATTCCTCCGATCGCTTTTCAAAATTGACTAAGCTTTTATGCTTCTCTCTAATTACTTTTCTCAATTTCTTAATCTTTTCGATTAAACCAACGTTCTTTCTATTCAGCTTCCTGCTGTATGACAACATGACTGCACAAAGAATTAATCTCTACTGAATGGTAAGAAACGTATCAAGCGAATCTCGGTACTTGCCACTATTAATTCCACACTCGGTCATAATAGTTAGAAAATTATGAGGTTTACGATTCCAAACTGTATGACAAAGTTTAACGAAATCTTTATAAGAAATATCTGCTCCAACATGATCTCTGTGAATTAATTTCAGACTCAATAAATCTACCTTGAAGATTATAATCATATTTGCGTTGTCCCTAGTGAAATGTTTCTGTGTAGCTCCATAACTCTGAATTAAATATGCTGTGTCAATATTACGATGTCGACCCATGGTAAAATATTCTCTTATTTGAGGTACGTGATTAAGTTGGAAGTCATCGAATATGACAAGAGAAAATTGTTGAATTTTGTTGGGGTGAGCTATAGATTCCGAATTGCTGTTTATATGAAATTCAATACCCTTCATTTTTGAAAAGACTTTTCTCAAAAACAAGTACTTATCTTGATACTCGCTCTTCGTGTGCAAGTATATAGTTTTAAATCTCAACCCATTCTTTGAAAAAATTAAATTAAATAGTAAATTGGTCTTGCCACAACCTGAAGAGCCTATTATAAGGATCCTTGCATTATGTGGTAATAACTTACCATTTTTACACCATGTTGGCATTTCTTTCTCTCTTATAACATTGTCGAAATTTACTATCGGGATATTACTCATGTTAGTCACGTGTACAGCATGCGATCTGATAAGGAACTAATCATTTTTCGTAAGTTATCAAGGAGGAGGTTGTGCGCTACACACCACATGGCTGTGTATAGCTTATCACATCGGGATGCAAGCGACAGGTTCTCGCTCTCCCCTTTCAATGCACTGATAGAAGTTTCTCACTTCAATTCCCCCTCTCTCTCCCGCACCCTCTTCACGAGAACGCATGTGTTGCTTGAGCCTTAGCAAATAAAACTTCAGATTAAAATGAAACTGAGAAGCATTTTTTGATAGAGACGTATTATATTTACAGCAAATCTTTGTCATATTTACACTGAATGGAATGTATTTGCAATAGATTATTTACAATAAATGTACATGATATTTACAATAGATTATTTACAATAAATGTACATGATATTTACAATAGATTACAAAAGATTATTTTTCATCTAATAGTTGATCCTTACTAATATAACTAGGCGTTGAAAACCCAATCCATTTCACTAACAATCCTTTTTTATCACGTTTTAATATTTTTTCAATCAAATACACTTGTCTCTCCGATTCATTTAATTGTGTTTTTTTAATTTCTTCTGCATAAAACCTACCACTAATTACTTCTCCGTTTAGATCTCGCAAGCTATACGTTACAGGTTGAGAAGGAAATATAGAATGAATTACAAAATACTCTGCGCTCCAGTTTATGTTATAAGATTTATCGAAAAGAACCCTTTTCTTTGAGATTCGTACAACATCTCCTAGCTTAAATTTCGGTTTTGAATTTTTCAATTTATATCGTCTATTGAATGCAGAATTCAATGACATTAAAACATGATTACGATCTTTTTTCCCCACATCTTTAGGTTTCATTCTAATGGATGAATGCATTGTTGCATTATAATCTCGAACTAAACTGTCTAGTTGTGATATCCAGTTTTTTGTTCCATGCTCAGTTAAATATCTATAAATTTTTGCTTTAAGTGTTCTATTAAACCTTTCAACTATGGAGGCTTTCTTATCACTAAAAACATGATAATGTTTAATACTATATCTATCTAATAATGCTTTAACTTTTAAATTAAAGAATTCTGTTCCTTGATCTGTTTGGAACAGCTTAACTCCTTTATTTTTAGAAATAATTGGCTCGAGAGCGTTAAATACAGATTGGCTTGCCTTGTCTTTTAATGGTACACAATATGCAAATTTTGAAAAACAATTAATAACAGCTAAGATATATTTGTAACCCTTATTAAAACGTGATAAACTTGTCATCTCAATGAGATTGGCTTGAAGCAAGTCTTTTTCACTTTTCAACTCATATTTGCGAGTGGGATAGTTCACACGCGGTACGCTATGAAGCTCTAAAGCTAACTTAGATCTAATAATATTCATGATATTTACAACAGACAAATCAAAATCAGTGGTGTCGGATGATTGTCATGGGACATACTGAGCAATTGTTAGTATGAAGACTTCCTTACTACTGTTCAATCAATTTTATATGTGTACATACTTAATCAGACTAAACCGACCTTCATATATTATTCTAACTTACATATAGCTTTACAACTAGAGTAGCTTGGTTTAATTCAATAAATCAACATAGAATGACAAACATTATACAGCATTTATTTTTTGTCAATAGTTATAATAATTTTGCATTTATTTGTAACTTACAACTAATACATTTATTCCTTAAACCTCTACAAGTATTACAATTAATTTTCACATTCAAAGCTTTTAGTATTTAATAGTTTTATTCTCTCCTCAATTAACGAGCTCATCATAATTTCTGTAAAAAAGTTAAAGTTATAGTTTGTACAACATTGCTGATTCGCCACACATTTTCATAATTTCAAATGTAAATTTTACACTATCAATGTTTTTATCTGTTAACCTATCATCAATGAAATAATACATTCGAATATTCAACCAACCTGATGAATTACAATAGCAAAATTCAGGAATTTCCTTTAATTCACATCTTCGATGTCTATCAACTATATTCTTATTTATAATATAACATACGCTTATATGTTCTGACTTCTGTTCTTCACTTTTACCAGGTTTTATAAATGTTAAATATTCCTCAAACGTTAGTCCTTCTTTTCCGAAATTATTCAATTCTAATATTGTTTTCTCAATAAGTTCGAAATAACAACATCTATATTTTTCATCGATTTTATTCGAAAAATAGTTCTTATCAAATGAAATTGAATCCATCTCCAATCTGAAATTAAACATAATATGCTATCAATCTTGTTCTAGCCCATTCTCATCTGCAGAATCTCGTAAAAAATTCCAGATAAGTTCATTTAATTGTTCTTTTGTTAAATGTTTTTTTTTTCTGTTATACATTTTTTAATTTTATCGATAGAATCTTTTAGATGTGCACACACACATCTCCATGAATCGGGGAAATCTTTTTCCCTGTAAGCATCATATGATGTACCGTATAAATCACAAACTGAAATATGATTATAGTTATCACTATGCCAAACTCCTAATTTTTCATAGTCTCTCACAAATGTTAGATATTGTAGATTTGTCCATCCTTTTTCTGCTAACTGGTCCAATAATTGCTGATGCGTCTCCAATACTTCAGTTAGTTCACAACAATAACTTTGTATTCTCGCCATTTTTTCTAAAGAAACAGAATCATATTTAGCCACAAATCTTGTTTCAATAATTCTGTATGACCTTATTTCTCTACTATCTTACTATAAATACCACTGCATTGATCTGCATTCGTTCAGTTTGGTAGTGTCAACGGTGCAATAAACATGGATACTTCTAAGGTGTTTAATGTACCTATGCTCCATGGTAATAAAATCAAGCCTAGCAATGAGCGGTTTGGTTTGTGGCTTCTATCAGAAAACTTGTGTGATGGCAACCTTGTGACAGACATTGGAAATATTGATTACACTGCTGGGGAATGATCTAAGTGGAGTGTACAATGTGACTGCATTTACTGTGAATAATACTGGGAAATTCCCATATGTAGGTGTACTAGGGGAGAAAGATGGTTTGAAAAATGTTTACTTTGTAAAGGGGGGCCATAAAAATGTTTTTATTAATGCATACAAAGCTATCGAAACTCTCAAGAAAGAGGGTTATTTTGTAATCCCTTACACTGACAAAAAAGAAATTATTTGTCTACCAAGGGAAGAGAAAATTTGTGTAATTACAGTCAATGGTATGACAAGCTATAATGGACATACATTTCCTAGAATAGAATCAGTTAAGTTTCTGCCAGATGTTTGGAAAAACTTGGAAGACACTCCCTTCACACAAAAAGAAGTGGAGCAGTATAATAACATCACAATGCTGGAAATTAAAGGGAAAGTAAAAGTAGGACAGTGCAAAAGATTAGAAGAGTTACCACAAGGTATAGAGTTAGTCATTATTGCAATAAAAGGAGTGTACAATAGAAACAATACTCGGTATATCCTACAGTTTGAAAATGTGGAAGCATTGTATGTTTCAAACTATTGGTTAGAGGAAGAATTGAGAGCTCTAACATTGATTTGAATTATAAAATTAGAATTAAGCTAGATGTTCTAAAGCATAACCCCAGTAGACATAAGGAAAGAGTTACTTTCTGTATTTGATTCGTGCATAGATATGCTTTGATGTATGTATAATAATTTAAAAATAAAGAAAATTATTGTGACATTGAGTGTTGACATTGAGCTCTCACCCCTTCTCCGCATTCCTCTCTCATTTTTCTTTCCTGCTAAACGAGTGGAGGAGGAGGACAGAGGAGGAGGACAAAGGAGGAGAACGGAGGACAATTTTTGTCCTCGGAGAAGAGGAAAATTGTCCTTGGTGGGTAATTTTTTGTCCTTGGAGCACAGTTTCCAATCAGAGCACTGTGTCACAGTTTCCAATCGGAGCACATCATTATCCAATAAAGCAGAGTATTTTGCGAGAAATGGTTATTTCTTACATAAAAATCACTATCTGCAATGTGTCTATTGTAAATATATTATGCAAAATCCATTTGAAAAAGTAATACATTTACCGTTTTGTTTATATGAAGAGAGTGAGAAAGAAGAGCGGGGCTTGGTTGTTCCGGATATACCATATTGTAGAAGGTTTTTTCTCCTCGGAGGAGAAAAACTGTGCTCGGAGGAGAAAAATAGTCCTCGGAGGAGAAAAATAGTCATCGGAGGAGAAAAACTGTGCTCGGAGGACTATTTTCCTCCTCAGAGGATAAAATCAAAGTAAAAATGTACTTACATGTAGTGGTTGATGCTGCGTGAATCTCCTCGAGTGTAGATAGTGGGCTACAGGTGAAGATAGCGGGCTACAGGTGTAGATAGCGGTCTATGCTATGATTGATTCCTCTCAGGTGTAGATACCGCCCTATGATTGATTCCTCTCAGCTGTCTTGTCTCAACGAGAGCTCAACTGGTTATGAGGTTCGGAACTCGAGTTGAGAGGCGAGAAAATGCTGCGAAAACAATGAAATATTTAATAACTGAATCGAGAAATGCTATTCCTCTATGTTGAAATGCTGTGAAAACAATGAAATATTTAATAACTGAACTGAAATCAATCATTCGAGAATGCTAATCAAAAAAGTGAGCCTCTATCTTGAAATGTTGTGAAATATTTAATAACTGAATCGAGAATGGTATTCCTCTATCTTGAAATGTTGTGAAATATTAATAACTGAATCGAGAATGCTATTCCTCTATGGGGTGAAATATTTATTAGAAATAGAGTGAGTTGACATGGGGATTTAAGCTTCTAGCAGGTGAAGACTCATGCTGAGTTCTACACGAGATTTTTTCGTCTTCTAACACATGGATGCTATTTGAAAAATGATCGTGTGTGGGATACTTACAATCTGATAACGATCTGGGAGCACGTGTTGTTGGGGGAGAAATTCGAATTTTTTTCGCCTTGTGGCACGCTCTCGCTCGCACGTGCCTGGAACAGAGAGAGAAACGTATGCTATATAAACACAAGCGATGAGAGGAAAATTATCATTTACATCAGAGACATCAGAGACTTCACGCATCAAGATGAGTTCTCCATCTTCAGCATCTTACATCCTGCCGGATAGCCCACCCCCGCAGCGTGTGCTAAACCACTGGCAGTGCAAAGCTGCCGAGTCCTGCGCTGCCTCTTCCGCTGCCGCTGCCGCCTCTGCTGCCGCCTCCGCTGCCTCCCCCGCCTCCTCCTCCGCCTCACCCCTGAAGAGACGGGGAATCTTCGTTCAACGAGAAAGGGGTGAGGAGATCGTGATTCCGGACAGTCCTCTGCCGCAATCTACAGCGCCTACCTGGGCACCGCGGCGTGCGGTGCTGACAACGCTGAGCAACAAGATCAAGCAGAGACAGGCCAAGAGGAAACTAGCCTTCGAGGAGGCTGAAGTCAGCGGCGAAGAGGAGGATGAGGTGCTCACTCAATCAAAGGTTAGTTTCAACAAATATTATTATTATTATTATTGTATTAACATGTAATGTACACATAATCTTTATAAAATGCGAATTTTTAAAACTAATTTCTAATGGATAAAATATTATTATTATTATTATTGTATTAACATGTAATGTACACAAAATCTTTATAAAATGCGAATTTTTAAAACTAATTTCTAATGGATAAAATCTCTTGCGTGCATTACAAGTCATTACTGATTCTTATACTGTGAGCGAAGACTGAGCTATCAAATTGTGCTATCAAAACAATTCGAACAACGATCTCATGATGGTTGCATTGAAATTTGGATAAAAATTCAAAACATGTTAATACGATAATAAATTCGAATATGTTGCATGAAACAATTCAATTATATTACTTACTATATCAAATTACTGATTCGAATAATGCATAAACTGTTTATAATATTTCGTGTGAAACAAAATTATTGTTGATAAAAATGAACATGTAATGAACTGAAATATTGATTTCGAATAATACATTGTTATTTGAATTATGAAAAATGCATTCACATGCATAAACTGTTTATAATATTTCGTGTGAAACAAAATTATTGTTGATAAAAATGAACATGTAATGAGCTGAAATATTGATTTCGAATAATACATTGTTATTTGAATTATGAAAAATGCATTCACATGCATAAACTGTTTATAATATTCGTGTGAAACAAAATTATTGTTGATAAAAATGAACATGTAATGAACTGAAATATTGATTTCGAATAATACATTGTTATTTGAATTATGAAAAATGCATTCACATGCATAAACTGTTTATAATATTTCGTGTGAAACAAAATTATTGTTGATAAAAATGAACATGTAATGAACTGAAATATTGATTTCGAATAATACATTGTTATTTGAATTATGAAAAATGCATTCACATGCATAAACTGTTTATATATTTCGTGTGAAACAAAATTATTGTTGATAAAAATGAACATGTAATGAACTGAAATATTGATTTCGAATAATACATTGTTATTTGAATTATGAAAAATGCATTCACATGCATAAACTGTTTATAATATTTCGTGTGAAACAAAATTATGTTGATAAAAATGAACATGTAATGAGCTGAAATATTGATTTCGAATAATACATTGTTATTTGAATTATGAAAAATGCATTCACATGCATAAACTGTTTATAATATTTCGTGTGAAACAAAATTATTGTTGATAAAAATGAACATGTAATGAACTGAAATATTTTTTGAGTCAATTATCTAGCAATTTGAATTGAGTCAATTATCTACCAATTTGAATTGAGTTCAAGTAATCGGAGAATTTCCGAGTTATTACTTACTTTCAGTTTTGAATAGTGAATCTGTTGAGCAAGTTCTCCCTCTCTCGTATGATTTTATAACCTGAAACAAATAAGAGTCTAATGAAATATTTTTTCAACAGAAATGTGTGGTGGATGAGGACAGCTCCATAACGCCTCTTTTGCGGGAGGAGGAGGAAGCAGAGAACGAGATGGACGTGGAGACGGAGGAGTTGCTCGCGATTATTAATCACACAGAGAAACCGTGGACGCCTCTCCGGCAGTTGGTGGAGAACACGCCGTACCCCATCGTGGCGGTACGCCAGATTACCAACCAACATGGTCGGCGCGTTATATTAAAAGTGCATTTGACAGCTTCACGACTGACGGACATATACATGCCGGAGAGGTATAGCTCCATTTTGAGCTCAAAAGACATTGAACAATTTAATAAAAATTGCAAATCTCTTTGTCTCTTTGTGAAGCATGTTAATGCTTTTTTAACTGACATAAATATTGTTAAGTGCAAAATTTGCAAATTTGGCATTTGACAATATTTATCTCGGTGAGCATTAACATGCTTTACATGTTAATATGTATGTGTATGTGTAATAGATCAATAAAATGTGTCCATATTTGATAAAAAATTGTTTTCAATTCTTACCTGTTGTTGTTGATAAGTTCGTAATGAATATCACACAGAAGAAGAAGAAGAAATGCTTCACCTGCTCTGTTGTGAATGATAATTCAAATAAGGTGAGCACGTCTTTTATAGTTTGTTGTGAGCATGCTCACTAGTCTTTTCCGCCACACACACACACACGCACACCACACACACACACACACACACACACACACACACACACACACACACACACAGCCGTGCAGGCAAGCGGTGGCGGCTTCTCGCTCCCTCCTACATTAGCACGTGCTCCCACAGATGTGGGTGGTGCAGCATCATTTCTCCCCTTTTCAAATCACATTCACCTTTCAGATTTGAAATAATATTCTTATCATTCAAGCAATGTATCATAGCAATATGGATTCACTTCAATCTGTCAGTATAGCATTGGATGTAGAAATATGAATTCACTTCCAACTAAATGGTTGAACATTAAACCAATTCAAGTTGATGTATTGATTAATTAATTAACCTCAGTTAATGTTCAACCATTGAGTTGAAAGGTAATGAAAAATGGTATGTAGGAGAAAAAAGCAGAGTTCTAGGAAACGGGGTAGAGGAATCTTGAGTTCAGCAGCAAGAGTTTTTAAAGGTTTGGCAGGTAATGTGACATCAACTATTTTAAATAAGGTAATTGATAACCTTGGGGAAGAATATCATATTCCGGGATACGAGTACTGCGGACCAGGAACAAAGGTTAATGAAAGGTTAAAGAGAGGTGATCAAGGTATAAATTCGTTAGATAAAGCTTGCAAGGCCCATGATATAGCCTATACTCAAAATAGCGATAATAAAACTCGGGCGGTAGCCGACAGAGCTCTAGCGAACGCTGCATGGGACATTTTCAAAAATCCTCAAACACCCCTTGCCGAGAAAGCACTTAGCTATCTTGTTACAAACGTCATGAAAGCTAAAGCAGCGTTTGGTGGGTCTTTGAGAAAGAAGAAGAAGAAGAAGGGGGAGAGGAGAAGTTATAGTAACGATATTAGACGCAAAGCTATAGCTCAGTTGAAAAAGCATATTGCAGGAAAAGGATATTTTTTGAAGCCTTTTCCTCAAATAACTAGTGGGGGGAAAGTTCCACCCCTACCCCCATCATCATATGGAGTGAGTTTATTCCCTCAAGTTAAGAAACGTAGAACAACAAAGAAGAGTAGGAAGAAGAAGAAGAAGAAGACATGAATATTGAAGGAGAATTGAGTAATTATGATTTGATTGATTGGTCAAAATTATTACAGATTCAGCTAAGAGGAATATATATGCTAGATGCATTACCCAAAAAAATTCTAAAAAACGAGAATGCCATTGTGAATTTAGCAAGGGAAAGCGAGGATGGCACACATTGGGTAGCATATAAGAAAGTTGGTTCTAATGTTTGGTATTTTGATCCAATTGGAAATTTACAACCTCCATACGAATTGGACAAATATTGGAAAAAAGAAAATGGAGTAAATATATTTTATAATGTAGAGCATATGCAACCATTAAATAGCGATTTTTGTGGTCATCTTACATTATTGTTTCTTGCAAATCAGTTGTAATTAAGTGTTTGTGGTGAACACACAAGATGGTGGTTATTACATTACAATCTAACACAAGTGATCTCTATGAACATTTACAAGAAATTATAGAATTGGATAAAAATCGTGAATGGGAAATTGGATTGATTAATTTTTCCAGTTACAATAGTATTGCAAACATTAACAAAGGAACAAATTCCAGCTTCAAATATGGTGATAGATTAATCGAGTTGGATACTGGTGCATATGAAGTTGAGGATATTATAAAATCTTTAAAGAATAAATTGAATATTGATGGCAAGAAGAATAAACTTATTATACGTGCAAATGTAAATACTATGAAGATTGAAATTCATTCTGATAAAGCCATTGATTTAACACATTCTGATTCGATTGCTAAGATACTTGGTTTTGATAATATTGTTTTGCAGCCAAATAAATGGCATTATTCCAAACATTTGGTTAACATAACAAGCGTTGACAGTATTGTAGTTGAGTGTAATTTAGCTTGCGGCAGTTACTCTGAGGGAAAACAAAAACATATAATCTACAAATTTTTACCAAAGGTTCCTAGCGGTTATTTAATAAACGAAGTACCATCACCGATTATTTATGTACCTTTGAATACACATCGAATTCAAACTATTAATGTAAAGGTAACGGACCAGAACGGATCATTTATTGATTTCCGCGGAGATACAATTACAATTAGGTTGCACATACGTGAAAAGTAATGGGTTATCTTATTTTCAACCCACGTTCGAATAAGACCAATCAAGTCATTAGAGAAAGGAACGCGATAGCGACAACACCTAAAAACAAACGTGCTTTGTTGGCTAAAAGCGCGAGAATATTAGAAAAGTTGGGTTTTATAGTTGATTGGCGACATGTTAGGCGGGGGAGCGGCAGCAATTAGTGAAATTCTGGATGTGGAGACAGACCTTCAGTTTTATAATGATATTACTAAATTCCAATTTCACACTCATACAGTTTATTCGGGACAGGAAATAAAAAACTCTGACGAGGCATGTATTGGCATAAATTCTTTAGATGTCTATTCTTTACCTTGTAAATCATTCATATTGATTGAGGGAACAGTTAACTGTACAAAACCGGGAAAAGACCCAGCCGATGCACCAGTTGCAGCAGACTATAAATTAAGCAGTAACGTAATCGGCAACCTTTTCGACGAAATACGATATGAATTAGCAGGTCAGCAAATTTCTAAATCAAGATTGATTGGGCCCTCAGGGCAGCTTTCATTATGAAAGTTGACGGGTGTGGCAATCCCGGGGATACCCGAGCAAGTGGTGGATGCACAGTAGTTAGTTGGCTTCAACATCAAGTGCCAAGGTGATGGGAGGGGTGGCAGACGTCTCATCATCATCGTGAGCATCCACTGCGGGAGGAGATATACCTCTTGAAAAAACTAGGGACCATCAAGCTCCGGATGGTAGCACCCTTTAAGGGCTCCTTCCTAGGGTTACTAGGTGAAAACCGGCCAACGGTCTCGAAGGCGGATGAGGAGTAATCCCAACGGCGGAGAGAGTGGAAGAGCCTAGGGAGAAAACCCAAATAAAATCCAGGGTGGGCAATGCTCTGTAAACTGTGGTGAAAGTAGTTTGCCTGGGAGAAGAAAACTCTACACAAATTGACTGGCCCTCCAGGTTGGGGGTTGAATCGTTAGGCCAGCCCCCTGACATTCACAAAAATTTTACTTGCTAAAAATCCCAATAACAAGCCTCGGAATACGGACTGGAATCAACGGAAACAAAAACATAGGACACGGAAACGATTGATGAATATTGGATGTTGGAACATACAGGGACTGAACACCAAACAGGAGCAGGTGTTCAAAGAACTCCTCCGGTACAAAATGGATATCGCAGTACTGAGTGAGACTAAGAAGAAGGGCCAAGGAAATAGCTTCAAAGATGGTTACTTATACTTTTGGAGTGGAGTGGATAAATCAGCTAGGGCTAAGGCTGGTGTAGCTATGGCAGTAAGAAAGAACATGGAGAAAAATATAACAGACTGGAATCCTGTAGATGAAAGAATTATTACGGTTGACATGATAATACGGGGAAGAGAGGTGAAGATATTTGGTATTTATGCACCCACGGATGACTCTGATGCAAACACTAAGGACGCCTTTTTTGACAAACTCTCTGAGGAACTGATCAAAACAAAAAGCAGACAAGAAATAATCTTATTAGGGGACTTTAATGGAAGAGTAGGACAAAAAATAGACAGTGGAATAATTGGACGACATGGGGAGGATGTAGTGAATGATAACGGTATGAGATGGATTGAGTTGTGTGAGCAATATTCACTGAGAATATTGAACGGATTTTTCCAGCACAAGGATATACATAAGTATACTTGGACGCAAAATACAAGGAATCTGAAATCGATAATTGATTATGTAGTGATTAAACAAGACTCGGCCATAACACCTTACGATGTCAAAGTTTGGAGAGGAGCTGAATGTGGTTCGGATCATCGTCTTGTGAAAGCCCCGGTCAATATCAAATACAATAAGAGACAAAGACTGCAGGAACAGAACAATAGAGGGGAAATCGCAACATCATACAACATAGATGGTTTAAAAAATGAATCCACAAGTTTTCTTTATAAGCTGCGTTTGGCACAAAAATTAAAAGATGACATTACCGGCACAGCAGAAGAAATGTATGATAATGTGAAGAACAAAATTCACAAGGCAGCAATGGAAGCATTAGGTCCAAAAGTAAAAACGAAACACAGTAATTATTGGTGGACTGACGATCTAAAAGATCTGGTGGAAGAAAAGAAGAAGCTGTATCATAAATTTTTAGTATCTAAGGATGTCGAAGACAGGAAAAATTATAATAGAATTAAATACACAGTGAAAAAGGAAATAATAAAAGCGAAAAACCAAACTTGGGATGAAAAATGTGCAGAAATAAGCTCAATGATTGGAGGATCTAGGTCTAGGGAAGCTTGGGCCACTATAAACAATCTAAAAAAAAATTTGAATGAAAAAAGAAAAATTAATCCTATAAGAATAGAACAATGGAAGGAGCATTATAATAATCTTTTGACAGAGCACCGTACTGAATATCTAGAGACAGGAATAGATGTAGAGGAAATAGTAATAAGAGAAGCAGAGCCAATTAAGTTGGAAGAAATAAAAACAGCACTGCTTAAAATGAAGAATAATAAAGCCCCAGGACCAGGTGATTTGCCTATCGAGCTAATTAAAAACGCCACCATGAGAATGCTGGAACTGCTGTGTGAAATTTTTAACAGGTGTTTGAAAGGAGATCAGATTCCTAAAGACTGGAAGATATCATATATACATTCCATTTACAAAAAGGGAAATCGAAGGGATTGTAATAATTATCGAGGTATTAGTGTAACATCATCCATTGGAAAGCTTTATGAAAGAGTTTTAAAAAATAGAATAGAACAGGAAATAATAGAAATAGAGGAGCAAAGTGGATTCAGACCAGGCCGTTCCTGTGTGGACAATCTATTCACCCTGAGACATCTAATAGAAAAGTGACTAGCAAGAGGTATGGAATTGCATGCTACTTTTATAGATCTGTGTAAAGCATTTGATTCAGTTCCATTACAGAAATTATGGCTCACAATGAAGGAAGCAGGCGTAAATAATGTGTTCATAAATGCAGTGAAAGCATTGTACAAGGAAAATCAAGCAGTAATAAAAATTGGCGATAAAAACTCTGAAGCCTTTTCTCAAACCAAAGGGGTCAAACAGGGTTCCTGCCTCTCTCCAACCCTATTCAAAATTTATATGTGTACTGCTCTAAAGAAATGGACACAAAAATGCAGCCCAATGGGAATTGAGCTGGAGGATTCCAAGGTACATACATTCCTCTTCGCGGATGATCAGGTAGTTTTAGCAGAAGATCATCAGGACATGACCTATATGATAATAAAATTGATAGAAGAATACAAAAAATGGGGCTTGGAGGTTAACACAGAAAAGACACAATATATGCAGTTCGGAGGCACAGGACAGGATATTGAAACTGAAAATGGATTGATTAGAAATGTTAAGGAGTACAAGTACCTCGGCGTTGTTATTAGTGATGATGGAAGGGATAGAGTGGATATCATGGGGAAGATAAGGAAGGGAAAAAATATGATAAGAGCACTACATCCAATCCTATGGAATAAAAACATAACCAAAAATACAAAAAAAATATTTACCAGGCAATGATTGAGCCAGTCATGACGTATGGGTCAGAAGTGTGGTGTGTGGACAAATTAACTACTCAAAAACTTCTTTCAGCGGAAATGATGTACTGGAGGAGGAGTTTAGGATTGACGTTGCTGGAGCGAATCAGGAATGATATAATAAGAGAGAGAATGAGCGCAAAAAACACAATAATGGATGTCATTGGAGAGAAACAATTGAAATGGTATGGACACCTGCGCAGAATGAATGAAGGAAGACTTCCTTTGCAAGTATGGAATTGGGTACCAGCGAACAGAAATAGGCGTGGAAGACCGCGAAAGAAATGGGTATCCAATGTCCACATTGAAATGGAGAGTAGAGGTCTCTTTGAAGGAGACTGGATAGATAAGGAAAGATGGCGATTGGGGTGCGAGAAGCGACACAACTGAAGTTGCAAAAACTCGCTATATATATATATATATTCTGTGTTCCGCTGAAATTAATCCTCCCGTTTTTTAAAGATTTTCAAAGAATAATTTTAAATTTGAAACAGGAACTCGTCTTATTGAGGTCACCGACAGATCTAAATTGTGTTGAGTCTCAAAGTGGAACAAACGTTAGTGTGAAAATTACAAAACTGCAATGGCGGATGCCCTACATAACTTTAGAAGATCATGTAAGACTGAAATTTTTGAGACTGCTTGATGCTGACACTCCACTGAAATTAGGTTTCCGCCATTGGGAAATTTGTGAATTACCAAATTTGCAAAATTCACTTAACCATTCTTGGGCAGTTCGTACCACATCGAGTTTTGATAGTCCAAAATACGTTATAATTGCATTTCAAACTGATCGTAAGAATAAAATTAAAAAATCAATATCTAATTTCGATAGCTGCAGTATTTACAATGTTAAAGTATATTTGAACAGTGAGTATTATCCATATGAAAATCTGCTAGGTAAGAAGGAGGTTTTATACCGGATGTTCTTGGATTTCGCGCCCTCGTATTATAATCATTCAATCAATAGCGAACTCGGAACAGAAATCGATTTTAAAACATTTTGTGAATCAATACCGCTGATTGTTGTAGATTGTTCACACCAACCAAGTCATTTGAAATCATCCACAGATGTTCGTATTGAAATGGAATTTAAAAGTGCAGTACCTGCAAATACTTCCGCGTATTGCGTTTTAATTAGTGATCGTGTGATGGAATACACACCTCTCACGAGCATGGTGAAAGAAGTTCAGTAATTTTATTGATAGAGCGCACTGCCTATATAAGGTGTGCATTCTGCTCAATTTAGTTCATTATCAGTTTCACCTTTGAACAGACAACATGTCCTATTCTTTGTGTTCTGATATTTTGGACAAGCCACAAACTCGCTCTATTGGTATTCAGTGCGATCTTGATAGTTTCTATTATGAAGCAAGGTGCAGTACACCGAAGCCGCTGGAGGTGGAGGAGGAGGGGAAACGAGAAGAGAAAGATGAAGGATTCGAGGGTACACCAAAGCCGCTGCAGGTGGAGGAGGAGAAACGAGAAGAGGAGGGGAGAGACGAAGGATTCAATGAGGCCGGCGAAGAGAAAGAAGTGCACAAGGAAGCGAGTGCTAAAATTGCTACGGTCGATCTTCACTGGTTTAAACAAGATTGTAATCAAATTATTGTGAAAGAACTTGCCATAATTGATCAGTTTAATAATTATATTGTGTTCCATTTCAAATCACCATTTGCAAAGACAGAATTGAGTGCAAAATTGTATAACGATGTAACATGGTTAGAACGTCACTATCATAAAATAAAATGGGAAGATGGAGATTTAGAATACAGTGAGTCATTAATACGTGATTACCTTGCAGCTTATGAGAAAATTTTCACAAAAGGAACTGAGAAAGCAAAGTTTTTAAGAAGATTGCATAGCCACGTTCAATGTATACCAGAGGATTTTCCAAAACCTGATTTCAGCTTTTTCACTAGTTCATGGTGTTATGCTGCGTGCAACATTCATAAAAATAAACCACATTCTCGCTGTGCTTTATCCTCTGCTCAACATTATAATTCTTTGTTGTTTAAAAATATGTATCAAACAAATAATTTCTTGTGCGAAAACAATCGAATGCAAAGTATGAAAATGGCTCCAATGTACACAAATTCACAGAAAAGAAACTTTGCTCGTTATGGATTCTTCTACAACGGAAAGGATCTACAGTGTGTTTATTGCCTGCATGCATTGAGACTGCATAAAGCGCGTACATGTTGTCTATTGTCAATTGATGAAGAAAGACCGCTTAATTACTCTATAATAGTTCCTGCATATACTTAGTTTTCTTCATTCGCTCAACAACATGGATCCGAGAAAGTGGTTGGCTGCTGACAACGAATTGGAAGTGAGGTTAAAAAACTGTATTGATTGGTACAATGAGTGTGAAAGTGCAATTAGGAAATCAACTCCTGAAAATTATAGTTTGGCGAAGCAATTGAAAGACATTTTTCTAAGCACGGTTAATTTAAATGATATAAGAGACTATCTATGTTATTATCGTCCTCATAATTTGTGTATAGATAAGCTAATTAGAATTGAAGATGAAATTATGAATAGTTGTGTCGAAATGTGTAGATAAACGTTTTCTGCCTTCAAATGATTTTTCATTCCGATATCCCATTCACGTTTTTTAGTTTAGTTGCTGCTTAGAGCTAGACCAGACAACACGTGTGGGGTGATCTTTTAGTACACGAGCACCTATAACACGTGCATCTCATCAATTTAGAAATCTTTCCCCCTCATTCGAGACACGTCAAACATCTGCGAGATGCAGTGTTATGGTTTTTCAAAATTCAAAAAATTATCTCGTCTCTTGTTGTCAATTTCATTTAATGAATTTGATTCAATTGCGAAGAATATTAAATTTTCAACAGGATGTCAAGATGTTGATTTACCGTTAACAAAAACAGAAAATGTACACTTTTCGATTCTATCTGAGATTTTCGAACTGCTCAATATTCTAGACAGCGGACATCTACATTATGATTGTACAAATGATTCGTCATTATCTGTTGTTAAAAATTCCGATGAACTTTGGAAATGCTTGTACGATATTGCAGATAAAAAATGTAAAAGAACTTAGATCAATGTAGAGATTTATAGCATTAGATGCGAGAGAATTTCTCAATTCAATTGGATGTAGAGAGAGAGAGAGAGTCATTGACCTCACTCTGGATTAGAGTAATATGGATTCACTTTAATCTGTCAGCAAAGGAATTTTTCCCCCTCATCTATACTGGGAGAGAATTTCTCAATTGATCCTTATCTCCTTTCCTTTCGTAATAAAGAAGGGTGCGGGAAAGAGATGCCCCGAGTAAAAGAAGGAGATCTCTCTCTCTTGAGCCCGTCATCGTAGTATATCATTAGAGCGAAATGGATTCACTTCAATCTGTCAGTATAGCATTAGATGTAGAAATATGAATTCACTTTAATCTGACACCAAAGGAATTTCTCAAAGTGAGTCTGGCATCATAGTATAGCATTAGAGCGAAATGGATTCACTTCAATCTGACAGTATAGCATTAGATGTAGAAATATGGATTCACTTCAATCTGTCAGTATAGCATTAGATGTAGAAATATGGATTCACTTTAATTTGACAGTAGAGAATTTTTCCCTCTTTTCATCCCCCTCACCACCACAGGGCAGGGGGAAGGGGAAATCTATTTTTAGAAAGAGAGAGAAAGATATATCTCTCTCTTTTCATCCCCCTCACCACCACAGGGCAGGGGGAAGGGGAAATCTATTTTTAGAAAGAGAGAGAAAGATATATCTCTCTCTTTTCATCCCCCTCACCTCCACTGGGCAGGGGGAAGGGGAAATCTATTTTTAGAAAGAGAGAGAAAGATATATCTCTCTCTTTTCATCCCCCTCACCACCACAGGGCAGGGGGAAGGGGAAATCTATTTTTAGAAAGAGAGAGAAAGATATATCTCTCTCTTTTCATCCCCCTCACCTCCACTGGGCAGGGGGAAGGGGAAATCTATTTTTAGAAAGAGAGAGAGAGAAAGATATATCTCTCTCTCTCTCTATCCCCCTCACCTCCACTGGACAGGGGGAAGCCCCCTCACCGCCACTGGGCAGGGGGGAGGGGAAATCTATTTTTAGAACACCCCCCTCCCTACAGGCGGGGGGAAGGGGAGGAGGGATGGACGAGGGGTGAGAGGGGGGAGGGGGTTTTGGAGCAAAAAAGCCCGTCTTAAATCTTGAACTTACTCTACTGGCCTCAGTCAGAACTCTTCACCCTAATTTATCTCTTAATTATGATGTATCCTCAATTGGACAATAAACGTGAGACTAATTTGGACAATAGGACAATCTAATTGAACAATAGAGACTTGGATGTGTAGAAACATTAAAACATTGAAATCACTACCTTCACAGTAATTCTAAAAACTTAACATCCTTTTTGGGACACTATAAAAACCAATAATCAAGTAAAGTGAGGAACTACTTACCAAGGAGTTGTGTCTTTCGGAAAGCTTTCTATGTGGTGACAGGCAGACATAAATGGCATTTTTATTTCTAAAAAGAAAAACGTATTAGTAGAAGAACGAGTTAAGTAGAAGAAGTAATAATTAAAAAGATTGAATGCATCATACTAGAGATTAATCTACTCTCAATCCACATGAAATTTATATTGATTTTTATTTCTAAGGGTTGCATCCATTTTGCAGGTATCGTATAGAGCACTAGCTGACTAAAGAGTGCAGCCTTACTTGTCTTAGCTATCATGGCCGACATATTCCCTGTTTTGATAAGCCTAAAAGTTTGGTCAGAATGGACTCCCTACTTTCAAATCAGTGAAGAGTGCGCAGGTGAATAGTGGAATAAGAGTGGTGGTGTTATATGGCGGAAACTATGTCATTTTAAGTATTCATGTTCATCATGCAGTGTTAAGGTGAGCATCGAGGCTTTATTGTTGGAACGTTCTTTAAAAACAATGACAATGTGGTAGCGACGCAGATGCTTTTTGTAGGCGGTTTGGTTTGAATCTTCATGACAGTTCCTGATCTGGTCGAAAGGATCTGCACTTCCTAGAAAACAAGCTGGGCAACCTAAAAAAGGTGGGGTACCTGAAAATATCGCGGCAGTGAGGGCGTCCATTGAACAATCCCTATCGCGCTCTGTGCGGAAACATCCAGCTCCACTTGCAATATCGTCCAGAAAAGGAAGGCGAATTTTACACTTCGATCTCCATTTACACCCCTAAAAGATTATGGTTGTTTCAGACGACTGGTTAAAGCATACAGATGCTTGCAACGCACTCTTAACCTCTGTGCAACACGATACTATTCAGTGGTCTCTGGATCAGTAAATACAGGAAGTACAGATCCAGTCGACCATACAATAGTAAGCCATTCCTTAATGGCGTCGCATAGGTTCATCAGAAAGCCAGTCATGATGATTCAAACCAAACCACCTAAAAAAGGTTTAAAAGTTGCATTTTTCAGCGTTTTGCTTCCACGCTCATATCTTGAAAACAATATGCATTCAACCGACATAACTAACTATTCAAAAATGAAGCTTGATACATTCTCTACACTTTTTGTTTAGTGAAATTTCGTGATATTCCCAACAGTTCCCCAGATATTCGCTCTTGAAGGTGTGTAATTCTTAAAATAGCAGGTTTTTATTCAATGTTCTGCTCTTTCATGGGTCATAGCTCTCCAAAAATGCATCATAAAATGGGGACTTTTGATATGTTCTCCTCCCAACTAGTTACAACATAGCTGATAAGTCAAAAATGTTGTTTAAAACATCCCCTCCAAATTCCTTTGTCAATTGGTCTATTGTTGCAAAAATGGATATTTCACACTCAACACTAAAGCTGCTGCAAAAGGTGTTGAGAAATTTGTAAAAGTGTGAATTTATACATCAAATTGAGGAGAATTTAATGCTCTATAAGCTCATAATCAACATGGATTTTTCCCATCGATTTTTAAAAAGTTATAAAAGCAAAAATAGAAAAAAATTGGTGGCAAATGTGTTTTTTTTAATGTCACACCTTCAAGAGCGGATATCTCGAAAACTAGAGGAGATCAAAAAAAGTTGTAGAATGAATATTGTAGGAGATCATGTAAGCTTTAATTTGTTATATATGATAGTTATGGTAAGTCCTTAAGATACATATTTTTGAGTTTTATGCGAGAAACCAAAAAATGGTAAATGGAAACCACAATTTTTATACTGGGACAAAGTCACCATAATTTTAACCTAAAATGACTTTCTAAATTTTCAGACTTTCAAGTTTTCAGACAACAAAATCACAAGATGAAGCAAGAAGCTAGATTTTATGTCGATAATTCAAGTAATATACAAGAGATTCGACAAGATATTGATTGTAAAACCTAGATAATGATCAAGGCTACGGATATTTGTTGACAATGTATGTCCTGATATTTTGTATTTGAGTGAGCATCATTTGGTGCAGTCTGAAACCAATCACTACAACTCCATTTCTCATTTGAGTCTGGCAGCTGTTTATGCTAGGACAAATCATAAAAATGGTGGTGCTGCTATTTATGTTAACAAAAATTTGGATTACAAACCTATTGATGTAACACAATACTGTGTTGAATTTGAAATTGAATTGGCTTGTGTGGAACTCAGTGCTTTGTCCAGTATAGTGGTCTCTGTCTACCGTGCTCCAAGTGGAAACCTGGATAAATTCTTCGATTTGTTGGATGGATGCTTGGTGTTCTTGTCTAGGCTGGGCAGGCGGATGATACTGGGAGGAGACATGAACATACATCTGCAAGTTGAGGATGAAAAGTACTCCATATTCAAGTATCTTCTCCAGAGTCATGGTCTATTTATCACAAACCGTGAACCGACTCGTGGTAGCTCCTGCTTGGACACAATTGCAACATCCTTGAACACCTGGGAATATGAAGTGACTGTTGTTGATCCAGTTATTGCTGACCATGATGCAGTTGTGATGAACCTGCACCTGGGGCTGGTGAGTGATTCTGGAGCTGGGCAGCCTGATACTGGACCAATCACATATCGTACTATCAGGGCAGACCGACTGCCTCTCTTCAAGGCTGCTGTTGATGGTGTTGACTGAAGCAATGTTCTGAACTGTTATCAGCCAGAGAACGCATTTGGTGTTTTCTTTGAGTCTTTTATGGATGTGTTCAACAGTCATTTTCCTTTAAAAGCCAGAACTTCCAGGAAATTTGCAAGGAATCATGGAAAGTCTGTAAAGATTCTCAATGACAAATCCTGGTACACACCAAGGCTGGCACAAATCAGAAATTTGATTGTTGCTGTCCATGTGAGGATGGGGCTCATTGATGATGAGGGGGGCAGACTTCATCTCCGCAACCAGTACCTGAGAGCAAAGAGCATTTATCGAGCTGAGGTTGATGCTGCTAAAAGGGCGGCCAACATGTCAAAAATTGAATCTGCAGGAAACTCATGTAAAGCTGCCTGGGACCTCATAAACCAGATCTCCAAAGATTGTTCGAGACCTAAATGTAAAGCTACACCGGATGAATTCAACAGCTTTTTTATTGGTGAGGTGGAAAAGATAGTTGCTTCCATGAATGATGTGAGATATAATGCTCCTGGTTACAATAACAACCGAGTGAAGTTAGAACGGTGGAAGGAGGTCAGACCTGCGGATGTTGTTCGTGTTATTCGCGGCTTCAAGAACTCCCACAGTCCTGACGTCCATGGAGTTACAGTTGGTGTGCTGAAGTGTGTTGCGGATGGGATTGCTCTTCCCCTGTCTCATGTGCTCAATGTCTGTATGCGGCATGGCTGTTTTCCTGATGTCCTGAAGTTATCCCGCACGATTCCAGTCTTCAAAAAGGGTGACCCTGAGTCTATGAACAACTATAGACCTATATCAATCATTCCTGTATTGGGTAAGGTGTTTGAGGTCCTAATGAAGGAGCAACTTGTGTTCCACTTCGAGAGGAATAATCTTTTTTCTGATGCACAGCATGGCTTTAGAAGTGGAAGGTCTACGTTTACAGCTGTCTCAGAGATGATTGATTTTATTGTTAAAGCCTTTGAGGAGAGAGATCTTGTTCACCTGGTCCTTGCTGATCTGAGTAAGGCATTTGATTGCGTGCCTCATGGAATTCTTCTTGAGAAGCTTGCTGGGTATGGACTGGGTGGTGAGGTGCTTGTGACCCTCAGATCCTACTTGACTGGAAGGAAGCAGATCATATCCATTGGAGGTGCTCTCTCACAGCCTATGCAGGTGGATCATGGTGTGCCACAGGGATCGGTGATGGGCCCACTACTCTTCCTGGTCATGATCAATGATCTTGGGCTTCTTGGACCGGTGCTGATGTTTGCGGATGACACCACAATTTACTCTAGGGGGCGGACGGTTGAACAAGCTGGCTTGCAGGCTCAGCAAGTTTTTGATGATGCCAAGCAGTGGTTTGAGAGAAACAGACTCTGCTTGAATGAGGGGAAGACTCAGCAACTGGTTTGTGGACTTCGCAGCCTTGCTGACTCTGCCCATAAATCAGTGGTGAAACTCCTGGGATTTGTCATTGACTCAAAATTGACATGGGCTGGCCATATTGATGGAGTTTGCACCAGGCTGGCACGAGTAATCTACTTGCTGCGTAGACTCAGAGCCCTTCTCAGCAGGAACGATATGGTGATGGTATACTTTGCCCTTTTCCATTCCCATCTGCTATATGGACTTCTGCTGTGGGGGCATGCAGCGGGCTGCAAGAGTGTGCTGATGCTCCAGAAGAAAGCACTTCGAGTGATCACCTCAGCAGGGCATCGTGAGCACTGTAGGCCTATCTTCATTGACCTGGGCATCCTTACGGTCTTCAACCAGTACATACTGTTGAGTCTGTTGCATGTTAAGGACACCGAGGGCAGTCATGTGCTGAGGGCTGATCGTCATGTGCATGCTACAAGGAGGAGACTTGACATTGACATACCTCGCTGCAGAACCAACAAGAGAAAAGACTCCTTCCCAATATTTGCACTGCGCCTATACAATGACCTGCCTGCTGGTGTGAAGAACCTGCAGGGTATTGCTTTTAAAAACCGAGTTGAGATCTGGCCAAAGAGGAACCCATTCTACTCAGTCAATGAGTATTTTAATGCTCACAAGGACAATATAGTTTGACCTGTCATCTTACCATTCGACGCCATCTATCCAGTTCCCTGGTCATGGATGTAGAAGGAGGAATTAAGGAATTATATAAATGTTAAACATCGATTTCGGATAACAGATATCAGAGATAAATAATTTGAATCTTTTTCCGCGACGTGGGTCAAAGTCACCCCGGTATTTTACAAAGGCGACTTTCTAGAAGTATCTTAAGCCTAGGTGATGAAAAATGATACAATATAAGTAGAGTTATAATAAATGCGGTTATGTAGAGTTCTTTTTTATTATTGTATTAACTTAATAATAAGTTAATAGGAAAAATATCAAATAAAAGAATCATTGCTATAGATTCACAAAAAAGCTTGTAGTGCACCCAATAAAACACAGAAAGCGAGACAGGATAAGGGGCTAAGCTATCTGTGATAATAGGAAAACAGTTACCGTACAGGAAAACTTTATTTTCTATATGAAAACATAGCAAATCAAGTATGGGTGCCTCAGTAGCCTACCTAACTTTACTTATTGCAAATGATAATTAATTTCATTAGATTATTGGAACACATCAACTTATATTTTATAGCTTTTATAAAGTTTCTAGTTTTTAATGTTCCCGAAGACCTGGCATTACTGGCAAGGGCTGAAGAAGTTAAATCATAAAGAAGTAAATAAACCATTTCACAAAACTTAAGTAACTTACATCTAGTTTTAATAGGTTGATATTAAAAGAAAACTTACTTGGTAGGTTTTTGATATTTCATTAGCTTCATTAACTTGAGCCATTTGTTCTCCACAGAAAACTCAAAATATAGGTACGATATAGGCAGTAGTAGCCTAATGCTATTGTTATCTGAAAAATAGTTTCCAATTAGGCCTAGCATAAATTAAATAAATATAGGCTATGTGAATTATCATTAGAATAAAACTAAATAGTCAAAATAAGTTAAATCAATAAAATATAGTATGCTACTCTAGTTTTAAGTTTGATGTTTTTAATTAAAAACATTGAAAATATAAAGTTGTCTTTCTTATTGTATTACTTTATGTGATACCCATGATTATAAAATAAAGTGATAAACAATGAAACAATGTTGATCAACCAATCTCATTGATTCACAGTGAAACTTGCTTATTGTTTCTAAATGTATTAGCAAATACTGTACCTATGTAACTAAGTTAATGACCAACAACCTTGAAAAATAAACATTAATTGTTATCATGGATAAATAGCAACATAATATTTCAATAGGAAAATTCAAATCCTAAATAATGAAATACTTACCAACATATAAGTCAGTTTCTTTCTTGTTATAATAAAGATTTTTTTATTACACAGTTACACAGTCTCGCTAATAACAATCAATACTGTGAGTTCGATATATTTCCAATTCCACATACTTTCAATTCCACCAGCTGACAAGATATTTTGAGTTCCGCCGGCCTGCACGATATTCGGAGTTCCGCCTGTCAACATATTCGGAGTTCCATATATTTCCAATTCCGGCCAGCTGCAAGATATTTCGAGTTCCAGATATTCCCAATTCAGGCGACCCTTGCAAACGACTCTCGTCTGACGTCAGAACAGGTCCGGCCTAGGCGGCCTAAGAACGGTGAGAGCTAAGAAAGGTGATCAAAAAACAGCTGATCAAAAAACTTTTCATTATTTGTGTTCATTATTCAATAATTAAAACATTAATGATAATATCATCTTATTGTCATTTGAAAGAATAAAAAAGTATAAACTCAACCTCCCACACAATTGAACATCATCTTTTAGGTTATTTAGACAAATCAGAATGAAAAATAAAAATACTTGGACAATTTCCTTACTTGTTACTTGTTACTTACTTACTTGTTACTTGTTGTAGTCTTCTCCATGGTCGTTGACCTGGGAATCGTCAAATTTCTTCCCAATCAATGGGGATTCACGGTCGGTGATGCCGGTATGCATGGTCGTCTATGAACTCTGCCAATGCATAGTAGGGTCTAATGATCAAGTAGTTCTTCAGACTTCTAGTAAAGGCACCATAGTCCTGAATTGCCTTAAGCTCCTTGGGCAGAAGGTTGAAGAGTCGGGCCCCAGAGTAGGCCGGCGACCTGCTGAATTTTGTGAGCCGGTGCTGCTGGAGTTCAATGTCAGCTCCATTTCTTGTGTTGTGGGCATGTCTATTTCCCCTCAATTCTGGGCTACTCCTCACAGCCATGGTTGTTACTTCGTATATGTAGAGTGCGACAACTGTGAATATGTTATGCTGGATGAAGAGCGCCTTGCAGTGGTCCATCATATCTCTTCTTAGGATAGTTCTCAGGGCCCTTTTCTGCAATCGCAGAACTCTATCAATATTCGTCTGGGCTGCAGACCCCCAAGCCACAATGCCGTACTTTAAATGAGACGCAAATAGAGAATGGTAAGCCATGAATGCAGTTTTCTCCTCTGTGATATTTCGGATCCTTCGGATTACAAAGATGGCAGATGACAGTTTTTTGCAAAGCAGTTCAATGTGGTGCTGCCAGTTGAGGTGACCATCGATCAGTATGCCCAGGAATTTAGTATTTGTCTGTGCTAGTATGCCTATGTTTGTTTGGTCCTCAATGTTTCTATTTTTGGGGTGAAGCGAATGTGAACTGTTTTATCCTTATTTATGGTTAGATTTAGTTTTTTGCATATTTCGTTTGCTTCGTTGAGTGTTGTGTCCACCACTTCTTCGGTGTGTTCATGCTTTTTATATGGTATTAAGATAGTGGTGTCGTCTGCAAAGAGAATACAGTTCTTCCTATGGTCGATTTCTGTGGGGAAGTCATTTATATAGATCAGAAATAGTAGTGGCCCCAGTATTGACCCCTGAGGAACACCTTTATAGACCGTCCTTAGAGAGGATCTGTAGCTTATTATGCTGTTTTTCTTCTGATGGTTGATTTCAACATATTGCTTTCTATTCAGGAGATAGTCTTCCAGCCATTGTGGGGCTCTCCCTTTGATGTTCAATATCTTGAGCTTTCGTTTCAGCAGGCCAAGGTCAATGGTGTCAAATGCCTTCTGGAGGTCAATAAAAAGACCTGAAACAGTTTTACCCTCCTCCCAGTGTTTGCTGATGTTGTTACATAGTTCGGAGATCGCTGTAACCATTCCAAGGCCCCTCCTGAATCCGTGTTGGTGTGCTGAAAGTAGGCTGTTGTTTTCAAGATATGCAATAAGTTGGTCATATACAGCTCTTTCAATCAACTTTGATGTGATAGGCAAGTTAGCTATGGGCCGACAGTTCTTTGCATTCAACCTGTCACCTCCTTTGAATTTGGGGAAAATTTTTGAGATTTTCATGCTCTGCGGAAAAACAGCCTGGGAAATTGAAGCATTTACTATGTCAAGGAGTGGCAGCTTTAGTTCACGCTCACAATGTTGAATTATCTTGCCAGTGATATCGTCGTGTCCTGATGAGTTATTAGGTTTGAGATTTCTAAGGAGTTGCTCTAATTTGGCCATTGGAATGGTTTCGAATTTCTTGAGCTCCTGTTTATTATTTGCCAGGTGGATATGGTCAGAGGTATTTTCAGAAGCAGTCTCAGAGGGTGGCTGCGTGAAGGCAGAATTGAGGAGGTTGCTGGCATGATATGGATCAACTATCATTTTGTTAGTTTTCTTGAGTCTTAAGTTGTCCATTTTTCCCAACCCGCTTCTGTTTCTTTCCTCATTTATTATCCTCCAGAGTACTCTGGTTCTGTTATCAGCTAGTTGGATTTTTTTGTTAATGTAAGATTTTTTCTTTCTTTGGATGTCCTGTTCATAACTATTCCTGATATTCAGATTACCTAAGATTTGCTAGAGCTATAGTGTGGTCCACGACAGTATTCGATCAACTTTGGTTTTGCTATCCTTGTCTATCGTCGCTATCCTTGTCGGTGGTACTATCCTTTTCTAGGTCCACAACAATGCCAATTATGTTTTTGACAGTGTAGAAATATCAAATCAAATCAAATCAAATTGGCTTTTATTTTGCATATAACAAAATACAAGAAAAAAACTTATAACTCAATAACATAACATAATTTTACAAACAGTGTATACTTTAGGCAGAACAAATTCTAAAAATATTATGCATCACAACCACTTAGGCCAGAGCCTGTGTGTGGTACATGGAGTCTGTTAAAATAGCCAATACTATTTAAATATAGGCCTAATAGCCTATATTGTTACTTAAAATAAGCATTTTATACTTATAGAGAGAATATACTTTATACTAGAGAATATACTAGAGAATATACTTTATGAGAGAATATACTATAAGAGAGAATACTATACTTTAAGAGAGAAGAATATTACAAAAGTATTAGAAACTAGAACAATATAAAACTACAGTACAACACATATCAGTGGAACAAAGAAACCATATATTGTTGCACTACAATAAATAACACAGCATATACTAGGGTAAGCGTAAAATCTATTTATATAATTATCAAAACTGATCACGACTGACTGATTGACTCTCGCATTCATCAGCAAAAACCATAAAATTACCGTAATACTGTATTACTATAAACATCGTTTGCAATACAGCTTCCTTACAGATCGCAGATGCTCGCTATTCATTTTTATTTATTTTCATTGTTATTAACAAATTTAATATTTTGTTTTATTTTTTATTATTATTATTTTTATTATTATCATTACTATATGAGAAATTTTTCTTTTTTATGAAACGGAGCTGTGGGGCATGAGTTAATTAGTTATTGATAAATAGAATGAATTAGTTCTTCAATACCCTCCCTGCCAATCTCCTTCAACCAACCAGTAATAAGTTTTTTATAAATAAAAAGGGAATAATCCTCTACCCTTCTTAAGGAAGCCGGAATGTTTCGGAAAATGATGTGCGAAATGTAATGAGTGTTTGTAGTGGAGTGAGCCCCCACAAGTCTAGGTACTTCTATGCCCAAAGACTCCGCCGACCGAGTACTATAGTTGTGAGCAACTCTCATGAACATATCTGCTCTATATTTATGAATATACAACAGTAGGCTCTTGACATACAACTGGCGAATATCGAGAACGTTGAACTCGTCATATATGAGTGCAGTTGGGGTACGGACGGGTTTTTTTAAAGCAATTTTTATAATTAGTTTTTGAGTTATCAATAACGGAGATAGAATTGTTTTATAAGCACCCCCATAAGCTAAAATCCCAGCAACTATTAACGATTGGACATATGCAAAGTATACATTCCTAAGTTCATCTTTAGATAAAAACTGACGTAAGTTGAGAAAAATGTAAATGGATTTACGTATTTTATTTTTCAGATAGGCAATGTGAACTGACCAGTTAAGTTTTTCATCAATCATAATTCCCAAATACTTGTAAGAACTCACTCTCTCAATACAATCGCACTGACACTGATTGTTATCTGGATTCCCACAAGAATGTAACATTAACGTGTCAACAGAAGGCTCATGATTTTTCCGTAAAGAAATTTCCATGAATTTTGATTTTTTTATATTAAGTGTCAAAATATTATCATCAAACCACGCCTTCAAAAGGTGGAGGTCACGAGAAGCCTTTTGATACATTTCTTCCTTATTCACCCCGGTTACATGCAGAGCTGTATCATCAGCAAATAGGAACAGGTTACCGTCAAGTGGCAGTTTAGCTAAGTTGTTTATATAAATCAGGAATAAGAGAGGCCCCAAGGTGCTGCCCTGAACCACACCGTATTCAATGTTGTTAATTTTACTCTCAACACCCAACAGTTGGACGACCTGTTTTCTATCCGATAGATAACTCCTGAACCAATTGTAAGAGTTGTGACGAATACCTAACATTTCAAGTTTTTTTAATAGCTTTGATCTATCGACTGTATCGAAGGCTTTGGCCAGGTCCAGAAATATTATTAAATTATTAAGGTTTTTATTTATTGATTGGTCTACTTCTTGAGTTAATTTATACAGTGCATCAGATATGTTTTTGTCCTTCCTGAATCCAAATTGTCCATCTGCAAGAATGTTGTTAGCCTCAATGTAATTACTCAACTGAAATTTTATAATTCTTTCTAAAACTTTAGAGAAAATGCTTAAAATAGAAATAGGTCTGTAGTTACTTTCATGGGATCTATCACCATTTTTAAAAAGTGGAAAAACTCTGGCTATTTTAAAACTATCTGGATAAATACCCTGAGTAATGCTCAAATTATAAATGTGTTTAAGGGGTTTAATAAAGATTTTAATATGTTGTTTGAAAAATTGAGCAGATATATTGTCGAAGCCGGGAGCGGACATGCCTCTTATTTCGGAAGCAAATCTACAAATATCATCATCATTTACCGGATGCAAGATGAAGTTCGTGTCGAGTCTATAGAGATCATCATCAATAGCTGGAACACTATTGGAATGAACGGCCTTTGCCAAATTCTCCCCTACGTGCGAAAAATAGTCGTTGAATTCATCTGCAACTACTCTCGCTTTATGAAGTGGAGAATCAAAAATATAATTTTTTTTGAAATGATCTAATGGAAATCCTTCTTTTTTATTATTTCTTCCTGAAATTTCATTTATTACGCGCCAGAACTTTTTTGGGTCATTACCACTATCGTTTACTTGATCTCTATAATACTGGGCTTTGGTTTTTTTAAGTAAGTCATTTAATCTATTTCTATAGTTTTTAAAGTAATTAATTAATTCTAAATTAAAGGGTTGTCTCTTAGTAAGCCTATGTAAATTATCTCTCTCTCTAATTGACCTAACTAATCCATCCGTTATCCAGGGCTTTATTTTTCTAAAACGTGAGTTCACTTGTGTGACCGGCTTTTTTGACCTTTCAATGTTAAATTTTATAATAGAAAAAAAATTATCTGCTGAAGTATTAACATCTTGCTCGGCAATCACAGAGTCCCATGTTTCCTCTCTGAGAAAAGATTCTAAAGTTTCACTATGAATGTAAAATTTAGGTGATTCAGTTGTGGTTGTATCCATAGAATTTGAATTTATTTGCAAGGCTACTATGTAATGGTCTGTTATAGAAACTTTTGCAATTGCTGACTGAACTGAAGACACATCAATATTTTTTATAAATACATGATCAATCAGTGTACTGCTATTATTCTGTTCTCTTGTTGGTTTATCAATACAATTGATAAACCCATTTTCGTACAAAGCATCTAAATAACTGTCTGTTTGTAAGTCGTTATTTAATATATTAATATTAATGTCTCCTGCGATTATATTGGTTTTGCCCTTATTGGTTTCAATACAATAATTTCTAAGATGATCAGTGAATTCCTGTACATTAGAATCATGGGTTCGATAAATTGCTAATAAACAGTATTTCTTTTTATCATAGTGAAAGTCAATTTCTACAGCATTGACCCCACCGATATTCAAACTTCTCCCAACTGGCGATAACGATTTCTTGATAAAAACAAGCACTCCGTCGTTTCTGTTACGCTTATCTGCTGTCTGATAAGTTTCATAACCGTCAAGTTGCTTGATATCATCTATATTGAGCCAAGTCTCAGTCAACACAATAATGTCTATTTCAAAATCTAATGAGTTGAGTCCCACCAATAAATTGTCAATGTTTTCATTGTAGCTTCTTATATTTAAATGAATTATTTTCAAGCTTCTCTCTTTATTAAAAAATAAATTGAATGAATTAAATGTATCATACTCTCTACAAAATATTGTATTATAATTGTCTAATTCTATTTCATGTCTGTCCATAGACAGTAAAAAAAAATTCTAAAACAAAAAATAATAAAAAATCTCAGGGACCATCCGCCCGCTCAACCGCCACAAAAAAATACAAATTTCATGTAACATAATGTACGGAAAAAATTTGAACATGATAATATACATTGGAGGCAGAATAGATGGTTTTTTTTTGGTATTTGTGTAAATAAGAACCATAAATTATTAGACCAACACTAGGGTGTATCATAACTGATAATAAAGCAATATAGTCTAATTATGTTACCATAGATAATATATCAAAGTAGACTATTTGAATATCATATTACTTTTGATAATTCTCGAAAAATTATTCGAATAATTCAATATTATTAGCAATTACAAGCAGCATTATAAGGATTAAATCAACATCCGTTAATATCAATATTAATTGACATCAATCAATATTAATTGTAAAGGGTACCGTACTACAAATAATCATAATACTTTAGCCAATCATTCGAATTGAATATCGCATCATTATTTTCCAACAATGTAATTATTCAATTTAATTATTAATTCGAATTGAATACATTACTTTCTGATAACAAAATTATTCGAATTGAATCCTATTACTTTTTAATAATGCAATTATTCGAAACAAATATTTAACCTCACTATAACTACCCAAGTTACAGGAAATTAGTTAAGTTTTTCTTTTTTAGCTGCGTAGAAATAAAACAAGATAAAAACTAAAACAAAAACAAGATAAATTAACAAAAAAGCACAATGCTAGAAAAGAAAGTAGACTCGACTGTTATCACTATACAGAGAAGATACCAGTTGAAGTAAAATAAATATTTAAATCAAGTCAGCTAATCAAGCCCGGAGCTACATGTAACAATTACAGTAAATATACTAATAAGATTCTACAGTAAATTAAATTCTAATGAAATCACTTTGTGATCCAAAAGGCCTATACTGAATTCAAATATTTCCAGATTATTTTTCAAATATTTCCAGATTATTTTTCAAATAATTTAGAGAATAATACATAATTCACTCCAAAAAAGACACATTATATTATCCTACTCCTCACTCAAAGCAAGATAAAAAATAATAATGAAAAAATAAAAATTGAACCTACCTAACCATTGTTTTCAACGCGGATAACGCAGATAAATTAAATTAAAATAATGACTGGTTAAGAATGTTGAGTAATCTGATAATTATATTTTTGTTTTTTATGCTGGAATAATGGAAATAAAACAAGCAAATAGATTGATTAATTATTACTCTAACGATAATCCTATAAAATGTATAGAATTAATATTGAATTCATTCAATAAATACCGCAAAAAAATAATCAACAGAAATTAAAACCATCTAAATGACCCAAGGAAATGAATTAGAAAAATTGTACCTGGCTTATCCATGACTTATTTTACAAAAATTTTTTCCACATTACCGGCCACTTTTTCAACAGTTTTCACGTGAACTGTTAGCTACTGCCTCATGAATGTCATCTGGAACCCATACTCTGATAGGACTGTCGTTGGTATGCACCTTCACCCACACTCTTCCGTTCCTTAGCCACGCACTATCGATTTTTTTATCTTTCACCAATCTTTTTCCTACGATAGAATGTACTTGTTCTGAGGTGTTAAGTGTTCGTTGATGAAAACATTTCCATCCGGTAGGGCAGCGTCCACCTTCTTCGCCGTTAATCGGTGCTTTCTTCCAGCAGACAACCACGAATCCCGTGTAGATCTCGATAAGAAACAAGCTATTATGGAGGGGTGTTTAGCGTTCTTTGTCACAGGAATTCGATGTGCTATAGATATATCTGTCCCGGAGTATGTCACTTGTAATGCTTTAGCAACACACTCCATAATCCTGTATACATCTTCGTTGTTTGTTACGGGGATGCCAGCAACTTCAATGTTGTTAATCCGGGAGTATTGTTGTAAGTCTCTGAGGTCTTGTTTTGTATAGTATAGTTCTCTTGAAAGCTTATCATTCAACTGCTTCAAACCCTCGCACTCACCCCTTAGATTCTCAGTTTCCAATTTGACTAGATTCACTGAACTCTGCAATTCGTTTAAAATAGTAGTGTTCTTAATGACGGCACTTTCCAGGCTTGTTATCTTATTGAAATTAGCGTCGAGTTTAGAGTTCATTTGAGTAGAAAGCGAGTTAATGGCCTGGAGAACTGAATCCTGGTCAGCGGAAGATACAGTCACAGTTGTATTATTGCAATCGTCACAATGCCACGTATCTTTTTTTGCGCCAAGTCCTGCTAACTTTCCTTTTGTTCGGATACGCGTACATTCAACATGAAAAATGCTATCACACTTGGTACACTTGATGACATCAGCAGCGTTAGGAGTGGCAGCCGAGTTACATTTGAGGCACGACATTATATTATAACTTTGAATATAATTCCGTAAAATAGCAAATTCAATAAACAGTTCAAGTCAACTTGTACTACGAGAAACAGAATATAACAGGCAGCCGAGCGGGCCCACCGTTCACTATCGGAGCGTACTGATAATCACAACCTTTCGCATCGGCATCTAAAACCAGACTCAATTATTATAATTAATTAATGTATATTAATTAATATAATTAATTAATGCGGAGAATCAGCATCACTATTCTTCTATCTTTATCCACTACCATTATAACATGGACCTCACTATTAATATCACCTTCCATTTCTGCTTTTGGAAGTGCTTAGTAAACAACTATTCTCATATATATATATATATATAATATATATATATATATATATATATAATATATATATATATATATATATATATAGTATATATAGTTTATTTTTTGTGTGTGGCGAAAAATAGCGTTTGCACCATGGGCAAAAATGTTTTACCGGCTCTCAATCTTTTCTAGTCCTCGGCCTACGGCCTCGAACTTGAAAACCAATTTCGAGCCAGAAAAATCTCATTTTCTGCTCTAGGTGCGAAATATACTATTTCCATCCGATGCTAACGTCACGATATGGTGATTTGGCAGTAGTTTTTGGCTTCATCAACTTTCTGTATGAATATACAATTGGCCGTGTCTTTTCTATAACTGGTCTAAGCTTCTACTCTACTTGTCTCCACTGAACTCTATACTAACGATAGTATAGGTTAGTATATAGGTTATATAGGTTAGTATAGAGTTCACTGCTTGTCTCTAGTGTCTTTATGTTTGTGTCTTGTGCTGTTGTGTGTGAGTTTTGAGCTGTGAACTTGTGGTTGTCATTCGTAAGTGATCTCATATATGCGAGTATTCCAACTTCACGTTAATTTTGTCTATTATATTAAATTACCAACACATATCAAATAATATAAACATATTTTCATTTGAAAACGAACATCAAATTCCCCACAACTCTTCGTTTCATCTTAAAACCTAGTTGAATAGAACCTTTTAGGTTATGCTCATACACTAGAAATATTGAAATCTCTCAGTATTGAGGCATTCCCCTCTAGAGATCCTTGGTTCAATTTGGTTTTAAAGGTGAAAAGAAAGGTTAAGACGGTTGAGTTCAGGCTTTTGAATAACAATATGTTGATATAATTCAAAATATTCAGATAATTTCATAGCCTATATAAATACAAACTACATAAAGTTGAAATACTCCCACATTATGAATTTAATATTTAAACTCTGTCACAGACAGCATCGTAATGTGCATGCGTAAGTAACGGTTTTCCCCCGTTCCATTCATTCAGTTGAACAGTTCTTTGAGAATGATCTTAACGAGAGAGAAAACGCAAATAGACCAAACATAACCAGCTTGAACAACATAACGGTTTAAAGCAGCTTCTCTTTGTCTCAGATATACAGAGTAACGGCCAGCAACGGTCACAGTTATCACATAGTTATTCAGAAGTATTCTTTGAGTATCTATAGTGAGGTCCACGTTATAATGGCAGGGTGTGATTTGCAATGGTGTTGCTTTTTTTTATATCCTTGTGTATCATTCAACAAAGCAGATGGCGCTATCTCTTTCACGCATTGCAAGGTTGCCACATCGTTTATCAGCAATGTACAAATTCAACTAATTGACAAAATAGGGTTAAGGGTTAGGTTTTATTTAGGTTATATCTAATAATGTTCTATAAGGATAGGTTGGGTTTCTGCTTTGAAATTGCAATATGCTAGAAGGGGCTAGGGTCCAGGTAGAGTTATGTTTTTTGTTGTTTCGAAGGTTTCATTTAGGTTATATTTAATAATGTTTCATAAAGATAGGTTAGGTTTTTGCTTTGAAATTGAAATATGCTAGAAGGGGCTAGGGTCCAGGTAAAGTTATGTTTTTTGTTGTTTCAAAGGTGAAAGGATAGGTTAGAGGGTTAGGAGTTTGCTTTTAAATCTAAAGTATTGAATGTGAAGGGGTTAGGTGTAAGGTTTTTTCAAGTTATATTTAATAATGTTTCATGAGGCTAGGTTAGGTTTTTGCTTCAAAATTGCAATATGCTAGAAGGGGCTAGGGTGTAGGTAGAGTTATGTTTTTTGTTGTTTCAGAGGGGAAAGGATAGGTTAGGGTGTTAGGAGTTTGTTTCAAAATCCAAAGTATTGAATGTGAAAGGGTTAGGGGTTGGGTTTTTTCAAGTTATATTCAATAATGTTTCATGAGGATAGGTTAGGTTTTTGCTTCAAAATTGCAATATGCTAGAAAGGGCTAGGGTATAGGTAGAATTATGGTTTTTGATATTTCAACGGTGAAAAATAGGTTGGGGGTTAGGATTTTGCTTTGAAATTGCAATATGCTGGAAGGGATTACAGGTTTTTGCCAAGATTTATGTTTATTAATGTTTCAAATATAACAAAGGAGGTTAGGGGGTTAGGTTTTAGCTTTGAAATGACAATAATGCTGACTTAGTTGTTGTGTTTTTTAAATTAGTTTAATAACAACCGTTATATTTTATTAATTATATTATTGAAAAGTACTCTTCCTTCTATTAAATGAAATGATGATAGTATGTTGAATATTATATAGAATTTAATGATAAATCATAATTGGATAATAACATCATCATCAAAAAGGAATGACGGCTCCAGTTACGGTGCTCGGTAACCATCATCACAAAGAACGTTACATTCAAAGAACTGACCAAATGGAACGGGGAAAAACCGTTACTAACGCATGCGCGATACGGTGCTGTCTGAGACCGAGAGTGGTTTGTCGGTTTAAAACTTCTACCATGGCCTACTCAACTCATGGCCAGTACATACAGCCGATCAGCTGTTCAAAAGCGTACACTTCAACCCGTGTTTACATTGAAATCCCTATGTCGAATGGAATTTTTCATGAATAAAAGTTAATAATTCAACTGATAACTACTTTTTCGAATAAAGGGTTGTTATTTTATTTTACCAATACAATTTTTATCTCTCATCATGAATTTCAAGGGTAGTTATCATTGAGTTCTCTTAATATTCTTAGTTATTGGTTAACCAATTTGTAGGTTACCCATGTTTTAAATTAGCTTTTTCAAATTCAAACACGTATTTCAATTATTGTAAAAAATATAGTAATATAGTGTAAAGTTGAGTTGCTTGAGCTTTGAATTAGGCCTACCTATTGTTTTTTTCAATTTTGATTACAGTATTGCTCAATTTCTACGAGAGGAATTACAACCACGGCTTTTGTAGTATGCTAATATTTATAGCTTTATTAGATTTAAGGAATTTTTAGATTAAACATAATTTTTTTGAAAAGGTAAATTGGTAGGCTATCACTCATTTTATTATATAAGTCACTATTGGAATAAGAATTCTTATCAAATCATAACAAGAATGGCTTGAAATAGAAAAATTTTGCAGTGTAGGTTATCTTTAGTATTAAAACAGAACATACATTACGGTATCTCTAACAATATTATTATAAACGAATATATGTGATCAATGATAATACTGCTAGCTTACTCAGTAAAGGATTTCAATATTCAGCCTGATCCAGTAACTTACATGAATCATTTTTATCTAATCTGTTTCTACTCTTAACAAAGTGAGTTTGACACAATTTGAAAATTTGACGATTCCCCGATCCAGGACCGTGAGGAATACAGTACATCTTACTCATCGGAAGTAAGTACTGTACCGGTAAGTAAGTAAAGTGTTCTTTATGGGTTATGGCTGATTGATACAGTGTAAATAATAATTTATTGCAGAGTGAGATATCAGAGTTTTTATATTTATATCATATGTAAGACCATGTCATATCATGAAAAATCTATGCATATTCTTCAATAGTGCTAATGAACCAATGATATGTCTATTGACGCTCTGGTAGGATACTACTTGGAAGATTTATTCTTGGTCACAACAGTAATAATATGAATAATATCCTGATACATGAGAATAATTGTATGATCACATTGAATGGATATGTGCAAATTTACGTAGAATCATGCATGACCCAGAAAACAAAATTTGAAAAGTGCTATTGAAACACGTTGTTTACACTGAACGCAACCAAGCACGCTTTCAGTGTGAGCTAGTGTTCCTTTTGCTCTTTTCAGATATTGTACGTTTCTTGTCTGCACGCTTGGTTATGCATAATTAAGCGCGCTCTTGCACAAATTATATTAATATTCATGATGGTCTCTTCTAACATGCAAAGGCTAGAGTCCCCCAGCTGAGTTAAGATTATCTGCTAAATGGCAGGGGAATCATAGCGCAATTAATAACCCAATTCAGTGTTGCTATAAATTTGTCATTTCATTCATTGAACTGTTATTTCATATGCTAAAAATGTGTATAAAATTTGAACATTTTCTGCTCATTTGGTTTTGAAAATCCTGATAAAACACAGATAAACACTGGAAACGCCAATTTCTAGCACACCTTCTTAGCCCTTTCAATAGCCTACATAACTAATACACCTCAAGTTACCTGAAATTTTGTACCAAACGTAAGAATTTTCTCTTGAAAGCTAAGAAAACGCTGGTAAGAGCAGAAAAATCGCCTATTCTGGGCGATATAGAAGTCAATAAGGTTTAGTTATTTTAAATTTCTAGACCCTATAACTGAACAACATTAACAACATTTTTCTGTCAATTCTTAAAAAAGCGCATACCGTATTGGTCGTCTTTGAAATTTTTTTCAATTACGGTCTCAGTCACTACACCTCCGAGTTTACGGAGGTAGTGTCTTAGTGCGCCACTAGAAGGTTGAACATTAACTATATTTCATTTTGATAACTTTAAAGGGAAAAAACACTCACATTCTTTTGGTGTGGCGACGACCGTTTCGAGTTTCTGTTTGGCTTGAGAATGTACAACACCAGCACTAAACGGTCGTCGTTACACCAAAAGAATGTGCTTTTTCAGTTTAAAGTTACATGAATACTTTAGCTACAAAAGCCATAGTTTCAAAATAAAATTATTTTTCAAAATCGATTTGAGCTAGACTATATAGCTGTATGATAACATAAAATAATGATGAAGAGTAGAGTGATGTTATTCTTTACTGTACCAGGTTCCAGGTAAGACAAACAAATTTGATTAAAAATCAAACTTTTAAAAATAAACAGGTCCAATTTATTATTCAATAAATAATGAATTTTTTGCCTTTTTATTATGTTATGATATGGTTAGCTTTTCAGGATTATCAATAATTATTCATTCCCTTAACCAGTAGCCTAACTTTTTGTAAAACCAACAAACATTGCTACTGGAAGATATGCAGTAGCCCTGCAAATTACATGTATTCTTATAATGCATTTTAAATTGCATGTAAATATTCGTATAATGCATTTGACATTAAACATTTATTTTGTGTTAGAATTTTTACTAAATGGCGTCTGTAAAAATGATTGTTATCTATCTAGATCTTTATAGACTCACAAGTTTTTAATGCACTTCTATTGCTTCTATTGTGCATACTTGTCTACATATTATAGACACTTTACAAATATTACTATATTATAATATAATATGCTTTTATTACCGTTATAATAACAGTGGAGAGAGAGATAGAAGAACAGAGTTACCAGAGTGGACAGATTCTCTGTCCACTGTCTTCTATAAAGGATATCTGATGTAATATTAACTGTTCATTCTTGTTTGAAATAACTAATTATGTTTTATTCCTCATGAAAAAAAATAATGATTGCAGGAGGTTTGTGGCATAAGGTCCTAATCCATCCTGAATGGAGCAAGTCCCTAGCTTAAACTCTTAACTTTTTTACAATTTTAGTTTTTTTTCTTCCCATTCATATCCAACACTTTCTTATTTTTAGAAAACATGCAGTCTGTAATCTACCCCCATGTCAGTGTAGAGAGGCCTGTTCATGAAGACACAACGTCCTTCGACGGTGAGTAATGCGTTACTAGTTTTGATCATTGGTCTTAGAGATGAACAATTATTATTTGAAAATATCTAGAATCCATTAAACAAGTCTCATCCCCAAACAAGAACATTCAAACTTGTTTCACTTGCCTGCCAATTTGAAACTGTCAGATTATATTACTCTTATGCCCAGTTTCTAGGCCATTTATTAAATCTAATGAACAATTGTATCTTGGACACCACTTATTAAATCTAACTCGACCATTAAACCTATAAATTGTTTTGTCAATGATTATGTTTAAGAGGGTGTATGATTTTAAATTGAGTTGGTAATTGACTAAGAACTAAATTTCAAATCAAACATCTCTCAACTTATGATGCAAAATTCCCTGAAATTCAAGATTAGAAACATTTATTTCCAGGGAGTTGATTCCCAAAATTCATAAATGCCCGGGAGTTTATGATTATTTTGTATAAGAAACGTAAACAACGCCTTTTTAATTAAACTTAGTGATAATCATATAAACAGCTATAAACAAGTTATATTTAAATGATTAGAATAAATAACTTTGAGACTATAATATTAAGTTCAAAGAATTCAGTAATTCGAATTCGTTTATTTATCACTTCTTGATGAGTGTGAGGAGGAATAAGCATTCATTTTCTAATCATTTAAGGCTCCGCGCCACGCTTTTGGAAACTTATTATTGGTTCCATTTCGAAGGTACTTTGATTTGAATTCTATCAAGATACTTAAATAGATGGTATTTCCAAGGAAAAAATATTTTCATCATTTTTCATTTTGATATATTAGGCGCTTTAAAAGCGCATAAAGTTCAAATATTGGGGAAGATCCATCCTCAAAATTGTATGAATTTATTTGCTATCATTTATGTAATGGATCTGCCCCAAGATTTGAACTTTTGGCGCTTTCAAAGCGCCCAATATATCAAAAAGTATAAATGATAAAAGTGTTTTCTTGATATTAGTCAAATCTAAATAAATTGATAGTATACAATTCGTAATACTTTGATAATTTACCAGTAAAAAGAATCAAAAAGCGTGGTGCACATCCTTGATTATTGTATACGGTACCACCATTATGATGCTACTTTCATTTTATGTCTTGTAAATTAAATCTGTTATACTCATATTCCTAACAGTCAAGTAAGCTTAGTCAACAAAATATTGGGTTTACTTCGTCTTGAATTGCTCAAGAAGTTGAATTTTGGGTTTACTTCGTCTTGTATCGCTCAAGAAATTTAATTATGATAAATCATCTATTACTTTGCAAAGAAGCTCACAATAATTTTCACCCAAAAATAAAATAATAAAGAACATACTAGAATGTTTGCTCCTTCAAAATTTCATTAGTATATGAATATTTCATTTTTTGTGATAATAATGTGTAATATTCTTTCTACGAAGGCTTGGTTTTGAAGCATCTAAATTTGAAAATATTTAAGGGCTGAAAATTTTGTGAAGTGAAGAACTACAAGACTTGACATATTTCGGACTATGTTTAACTTTAGCTAAATTTGGGAGAGGAACAGCACAGGGTTACCTTATTTTTCCTCTCCTTATCATTTTGATGATATGCTTATTATGATAAAGAATAAAGAAGGGGACGCTTTACTTTAATTGAATCAGTAAAATCGATAGTATTTAATTAATACTATCTAAGTAACCCAACTTAATTCATCGATATAGGTGATCAATGGTTCACTCAAAGTAAAGTCTAGCCAAATTATATAAAAATTGATGTAATTTGTGAGCTATTTACACTGTTTTTTTGAATGGATGATTTATTGATTATGATTGTCAAATGTGATTGAAATTGATAGGTTAAATATAAATTATTTTAATGCAATTTATTACCATGGTTTCTTGGGCAGAGAAATATTACCCAATCATAAGTTCCTTCCCAATGGGAATATTCCCGACTTACATTACTACCCCCAAAAATAGCACTGGAAATCTCCCCGTCTACCCACTACACCATGTTTCTACCTCACTTTGTTCAAGCAAATCAGTCTTAGCGCAAAACGCCTATAATATAGTCCAATACAAACAGAAGAGATGTAGCACCAAGTCCATTCTGTTTCCATTGGACCATATTTCTATAATTATAGAGGTGTGAGAATCCTCTATGCCACTTTGGTGTGAATTGGGTCTTATGCTTAGTGAACTGTAAGTAGAAGTATATTACAAAATATTTATTCTACCACTCCTACCTATCACTAGAACTTGAAAATTTTAAATATTATTTTTAAATTTCATCAACTTATTTTTTATCATTCGATCAATCAATAATTCGTTTGTTTTTTTCTCTTTCAGATACCAAAACATATTACACAGTGTATATAGATGGACGGATAGAAAGCGTGAAAATCAAAAGCCATCATGTGTGTTACCCAGTTTCCATTCTGCATCAAACAATAGGAACCAAGCATCCAACATCATAACTTTATTATTATACTAGTCCAGGCAATGAATGCTCAAAAGAGGGTATAGAGAGAAAAGTTCGGAAGACTATATTTGACCCCGCAATTTTGTTTTGGGTATTAAGGAGGTAAAAATATAAAAAATCCTCACCCCTACCCCTTGTGCTAAGGGGGTGGGGTGGTTCAAAGGTACCATTTTTTGGTTTCTCGCATATAACTCGAAAACTATGTATCTTACGGACATAACTGTTAAATACAAAGGTAAAGCTTATATAATTTCCTACAATATTCATCTCACAACTGTTCTTGTTTTCGAGATATCCGCTCTTAAATGTGTGACATTTTTGAAAAAAACACGTTCGCCTCCAATTTTTCTCTATTTCTACTCTTTTAAAAATTGATAGGAAAAATCAACGCAGATTATGATCTCATAGAGCAATAAATTCTATTCAATTTTATGTATAATTTATCACTTTTACGCACTTCCCTACAACTGTTGCAATAGCTTTAGTGTTGAGTGAGAGGGGATGAGGGTGGTTCGAAAGTTGAATTTTTCAGCTTTTTGCTTCCGCGCTCATATCTTGAGAACAATGCGTTCAACCGACATAACTAACTATTAAAAAATTAAGTTTGATAAATTCTCTACACTTTTTGATCAGTGGAATTGTGATATTTCCAACAGTTCCCGAGATATTCGCTCTTGAAGGTGTGCAATTGTCGAAATAACAGGATTTTATGCAATTTTTTGTTCTTTCAGGGCTTATAACTCTCCAACAATGCATCGTAAAAATCAATGCTTATTGTAGGTTTGTAGAGCATTAAATTCTCTTTAAAATAGTGTATTATTTCACTATTCAAAGTTTATGTTTCATTGTTTATAGCAACTTTAATGTAGGGGATGAAATTTCCAATGCTGCAACAATTGTTCATTTGGCAATGAAATATGAAGCGGGTGTCTGTGACGTTGCAGCTTAATTTTGACTAGTTAGTAGATTAACATAGCAAAAGTGCACATCTTTATCCCCTCTGTTGAAGGTTTGGAACCACTGAGTTGACACTAGTTGTTATATTGAAAATGTTGCTACATTGCACTATCATTTTTGATCATTTGTTACATCACACAACTATTATATGAATACTTTGTATTGTTGTAACCAACTTGAATTAATAGACAATTCCTTTTTTACTGCTTATTCAAATTTACTATTTGTTATTTTTGATTTTCATTAAACGTCCTTTTTCCTACTTAGTGCAGTCATCATAACTTTTAAGGCCATTTGTAAAGTGCCACTTATAATAAATGCAATCATTTGTTATTGTTACATTGTCTTACAATTTCTTGGCGTCTACCTTGCTACCAGGTATTTAGTAGTTATACTCTTATAAGTTTTATGGTGAGTTTGGGTTAAGGTATTGATGAACAACATCAGCCATCTTTTAAATTATATTTATTATTTAACAGACATTTCATTCAACTTAGTATACAGTCCACTTGAAGTCCCTCATACCAAACACATCAGATACTTAGTTTTCGAGTTATATGTGAGAAACCAAAAAATGTTACCTTTGAACCACCCCCACCCCCTTACTTAGCACAAGGGGTTTGGGGGGGGGAATTTTGATATGTTTACCCCCTTATTACCCTAAACAGAACTGCGAGGTCAAAAATAATTTTTGTTTCCTAACCTTTCCTTGACTGCACTATATTATATCATCTAGTTAATTTTGATATCACATTAATTAAAAAGCTTCCCTCATAGTATAATTTTTCAATATTTTACTAATTGTATAATACACAAGAAATCAATATATTGCCGAGGTTGTCAAAGATGTGAATTTTCAATGTTCTTTGATGTAAATATTATTGCAAAAAACTAATATCATGGTTAGCTATGCATAAAGAGGCATGGTAGCATGATGGTCATTCTTTACTGAATCGAAATAAGCTGTTATAATTTTTTCTATTATTCATTTGGTTTTCAATAAACTAGTTATGATCTGATGCCTCATTACTAAATGCAAAATTCATGTCGGTTATGTAGCTTTTCTGCAATAAACTAGAATTACTCAATAATTAAGTTGTTTAATTTGCTGTTAAAGTTAGGCCACATTCACACCAGAGTTGTCTACTAACTGAGTTCTCAACAAATTGAGGCAGTTTCTGGAAATCCTTGTTTTAAACAAAAAGTTTAGTTTCCCAACCAATATGAGAAACACTGAAAAAGTTGTGAACAAAGTCTTCTACCTCTACAAGTCCTCGCAAACTATACAATCGCTATTAGACCAATTCTTTGGCAACAAGTTCTCTATTTTGTTGCTCTACAAAAGAACAGTAACTTTATGTAGAAAACTATTTGTGGACAAATTTTTTTGTTGACAACTTTGGTTTAAATGCAGCAGCTTCAGCATTTATCCTTATCCATAAAATTATATTGTTGTACTTGAGTATACTCTTCATTTTTAATTACCCTATGTCGCACCTGGCTATTCCATTGGCTGCGAGCGAAATAGTAACAACTATCAACAGTATATAGCTGGCTAGTAGAATTCCACTAGCTTCAAAAGTTTGAACATGTCAACAATTCATTCGGGCTACTGAGACAAATGCGCAGGTACCAAAAAATAAATTTGTAATGGAATAAAAAAAGGTAGGTACGGTAATGAAAAATTGAGTGTCACTGTTTTGATAGAAGCTATAAAAGCATTGTTTTAATTGTCAGGTGTGACACAAGGCTTGCTATAATAATTCTAATCTGAAACAAATAATAGCTATAATACTTTGAAGTCATTTTAAAAAATAAGCATTTTCGACAGAATAGGCAATGTCGTTATTTTTAGTCACTTTGGGTATGCCTAAGCCTGTATTTCTAATTTTATTTTTTGCAAAATCTCAAATTTATTTTTTCTTCATTCATATGCAATATATAATCTTCAATTCCATAATGATATATTACATTAATTCCAATAAGTTAACATATTATTATTATATTAAATTGATGGTTAGCTGTCACAGGAGAATAGAAAGGCTATTATATCTATGAACTCAGTCATAGCCACCTCTAATACATGTATTAGAGGTGGCTATGACTCAGTACGGTAACAAATAATAATTATTAGTCTATTGATGAATAAAGATTTTACAAAATAAGAATACCTATGAAAGTTAATGGTAGGCCAACTATTACTTGATTTCTATATTCAGGCATTAATATCAATTATGAAAATTCATTATTCGAATCATCATTAAACTATTTTTCTTGACGAATAAAATATGATTGATTATTTTAAACAAGTCACCAGGATCTTGGATTCAAATATGAATTACAATACAATACCGTAGGACTATATATTAGGTATTTTCAATAAGAAATTTAGATCTCTCAACATTCATGGGAAGTTGAAGGACAGTGATGGTTTTTCTTCTTGAGATATACCATTGGACATTCAATAAATAAATATATCCATCAACAAGCTCTCAGACAAAATAACGTTTTTGTTGAACTAAATAGAGTTTCTAATTGAAGCTTCAAAAATTGTATTCAGTCTCAAGAAAGTTCTCATTCTTCTACGTTAGGGCCAGATTATATTCAATTTATTACAAGAACAATATTAAGCATTTCTTTTACCAATCCAAGAGTTTCCTGCTTCGCCGACTCCAAAAACGCTTAATATGGTCTGGCCCTTGTAGTGTTGATAAATAACCGGCAACATTAGACTTGTTCATACAGCCAAGCCATCTACTCTATAGTAGATCTTCAGTACTCGTATGCTACTAATTTATAAGCCTACGGTACGAATTACTAACAAGATTATCAGATATGTTTACTAAAGTAAAATCCTCTATCCTTAATGTTTTCAATAAAATTGCTTATATTCTTTGTTGACCGCCAACGCACAAATCTCATTACCGGTACGGGTAGTCTATGATAATTCGATGGATTCATCAAGTAGCCTGGACACATTTATGATGTTGGTTATTCTACTAAGATTCAAAGCTGAAACAAGCAAATATCCCTTTTCTATATTATTTTCAATATTATTATAGTTGCCATAGTTGGTAGCCTATATCATTTAGTTTTCTTTAGTTCATGGTTAGCATACAGTATTTGAATTTGCCGGTTGATAACTTGAATTTGAATTTGCCGGTTAAGCCAACTTGATAATAGTGTTTGAAAAATTTCAAAATATAGAAGAATAAGGAGTTAATCTACTAATAAATGTTTTTTTTAATCTGAATAGACTTATCAATCATAGATTTAAACAATTTTTCATTATAAAATATTAATATCTTCAATTTGAAATTACAGAACAAATCAAGCTGGCCATGTTGTCAGCATTCCAAGTTCAGCTTAGCAGGTAAACATTCCAAATTCCACTTCTATGGTTAGGTAAATTGCGACAAATCACTCTCTGTCTCAGACAGCACCGTATCGCGCATGCGTTAGCAACGGGTTTTTCCCGTTCCATTCAGTCAAATCTTTGAATGTAACGTTCTTTGTGATGATGGTTACCGAGCACTGTAACTGGAGCCAATCGTCATTCTATTTGATGAAGATATTATTATCCAATGATGATATTTATCATTAACTTCAATATAATAATCAATATATTATCATTTTATTCAATAAAAGGAAGCGTACTTTTGAAAAATATAACTAATAAAATATAACAGTTGTTATTTAACTGATGTTAAAAAACACTATAACTAAGTCAGCATATTGTCATTTCAAAACAAAAACCGAACCATCAACCTCCACTTCTACATTTTAAACATCAATAAACATAACAATTCCAATGAAAAACCTCTAATCCCTTCCAGCATATTGCAATTTCAAAGCAAAAACCTAACTCATCTTTCCACCTTTGAAATATCAAAAAGGATAATTCTACCTGGACCCTAGCCCTTTCTAGCATATTGCAATTTTAAAGCAAAAACCTAACCTAACCTTATGGAACATTATTAAATATAATCCAAAAAAAACCTAACCACTAACCCCTAACCCCTTCACATTTAATAATTTGGATTTCAAAGCAAAATCCTAACCTCCTAACCTATCCTTTCACATTTGAAACATCAAAAAACATAACTCCAACTGCACTCTAGCCCCTTCTAGCATATTGCAATTTCAAAGCAAAAACCTAATCTATCCTAATAACACATTATTAAATATAACCTAGATAAAACCTAACCTCTAACCCTTTCACATTTAATACTTCAGATTTATTCGTCATCTTTAGAACAAAACATAAACATATGGTTCATTCCATGAACATGTTCACAAATATATGGTTCATTTCATGAACAAGGTTCATTTCGAACATGTGGTTTGAAGCAAAATCCTAACCCCCTAACCTATCCTTTTACCTTTGAAACATCAAAAAACATAACTCTACCTAGACCCTAGCCCCTTCTAGTATATTGCAATTTTAAAGCAAAAACCTAACCTATCCTAATAAAACATTATTAAATATAACCCAAATAAAAACGAACCCCTAACTCTTTCACATCTGTTGAACGATAGACAAGGATAGCAACACCATTGCAAATCGTACACTACCATTATAACGTGGACTTCACTATAGATACTCAAAGAATACTTCCAAATAGCTATGTTATAACTGTGACTGTTGCTGGCCGTTACTCTGTTTCTGAGACAAAGAGAAGCTGCTAAATTGCGCTTCTACTGATTATTTTTTAGGTTATGCTTAGCAGGATTGTAAGGAGATTAGGTTATGTTTTATAAACAAACTGAACAGTCAGGATGTAACAAAGTACAGTAGATACAAAATTATTCATAACTTGTTATGTTTATTTTTATAAATAAGTCCTTCTTTAGCAGAAGACTAATTAAACACAAAGACATAATATTGATGAATTCGTTTAAAACAGAAAGTTGAAACGGTTAATAGTAGGCTATGATTAGGCTATTCATCACTGTACCAGGTAAGATTAAAATAATATTGCCTAGGCTCTATTTGAAATAATTTTTAGATCTGAAATGTACCTTCAAAACAAGTATTGCTAATTATACAGAACAGTCACTTTTAATTTTAATAAAACGATTCCCCGATCTATGGACCGTGGCGAATAATACTCACACTGGATATAAGTAATAACGTGAATGCTTGTCACTTATAATTTTCGCCTATCCATACTCAGGTAGGCTACAACAAATCGGGACCTGATTAGGAAACTTAGATACTGTAATATTGAATAGGCTACCTACCCACTGAAAAATGTTATTGATAAAAAGTGTAAATAATAAAATTAGGATTATTAGAATCTGCTGTATTTTTTAGCCTACAGAAAGAACGGTAGAGTTAGGAATACAGTAGTTATTAGTCAATCTAAAGATAAACAAAATTAATACAAACATATTCAATAGCCATTGAGCAAGATCAAAATGTAATCTATGTGCATCTTCTATTTTCTCAATAGAGTTTATTAAAGTAGGGCAAGTAGCCTATTGCATTTTAGCATTCTTTACTGAATCGAAATAAGCTGTTATAATTTCTTCTATCATTCATTTGGTTTTCAATAAACTAGTTATGATCTGATGCCTCATTACTAAATGCAAAATAATTCATGTCGGTTATGTAGCTTTTCTGCAATAAACTAGAATTACTCAATAATTAAGTTGTTTAATTTGCTGTTAAAGTTAGGCCACATTCACACCAGAGTTGTCTACTAACTGAGTTCTCAACAAATTGAGGCAGTTTCTGGAAATCCTTGTTTTAAACAAAAAGTTTAGTTTCCCAACCAATATGAGAAACACTGAAAAAGTTGTGAACAAAGTCTTCTACCTCTACAAGTCCTCGCAAACTATACAATCGCTATTAGACCAATTCTTTGGCAACAAGTTCTCTATTTTGTTGCTCTACAAAAGAACAGTAACTTTATGTAGAATACTATTTGTGGACAAATTTTTTTGTTGACAACTTTGGTTTAAATGCAGCAGCTTCAGCATTTATCCTTATCCATAAAATTATATTGTTGTACTTGAGTATACTCTTCATTTTTAATTACCCTATGTCGCACCTGGCTATTCCATTGGCTGCGAGCGAAATAGTAACAACTATCAACAGTATATAGCTGGCTAGTAGAATTCCACTAGCTTCAAAAGTTTGAACATTTCAACAATTCATTCGGGCTACTGAGACAAATGCGCAGGTACCAAAAAATAAATTTGTAATGGAATAAAAAAAGGTAGGTACGGTAATGAAAAATTGAGTGTCACTGTTTTGATAGAAGCTATAAAAGCATTGTTTTAATTGTCAGGTGTGACACAAGGCTTGCTATAATAATTCTAATCTGAAACAAATAATAGCTATAATACTTTGAAGTCATTTTAAAAAATAAGCATTTTCGACAGAATAGGCAATGTCGTTATTTTTAGTCACTTTGGGTATGCCTAAGCCTGTATTTCTAATTTTATTTTTTGCAAAATCTCAAATTTATTTTTTCTTCATCCATATGCAATATATAATCTTCAATTCCATAATGATATATTACATTAATTCCAATAAGTTAACATATTATTATTATATTAAATTGATGGTTAGCTGTTACAGGAGAATAGAAAGGCTATTATATCTATGACTCAGTACGGTAACAAATAATAATTATTAGTCTATTGATGAATAAAGATTTTACAAAATAAGAATAGGCTACCTATGAAAGTTAATGGTAGGCCAACTATTACTTGATTTCTATATTCAGGCATTAATATCAATTATGAAAATTCATTATTCGAATCATCATTAAACTATTTTTCTTGACGAATAAAATATGATTGATTATTTTAAACAAGTCACCAGGATCTTGGATTCAAATATGAATTACAATACAATACCGTAGGACTATATATTAGGTATTTTCAATAAGAAATTTAGATCTCTCAACATTCATGGGAAGTTGAAGGACAGTGATGGTTTTTCTTCTTGAGATATACCATTGGACATTCAATAAATAAGTATATCCATCAACAAGCTCTCAGACAAAACAACGTTTTTGTTGAACTAAATAGAGTTTCTAATTGAAGCTTCAAAAATTGTATTCAGTCTCAAGAAAGTTCTCATTCTTCTACGTTAGGGCCAGATTATATTCAATTTATTACAAGAACAATATTAAGCATTTCTTTTACCAATCCAAGAGTTTCCTGCTTCGCCGACTCCAAAAACGCTTAATATGGTCTGGCCCTTGTAGTGTTGATAAATAACCGGCAACATTAGACTTGTTCATACAGCCAAGCCATCTACTCTATAGTAGATCTTCAGTACTCGTATGCTACTAATTTATAAGCCTACGGTACGAATTACTAACAAGATTATCAGATATGTTTACTAAAGTAAAATCCTCTATCCTTAATGTTTTCAATAAAATTGCTTATATTCTTTGTTGACCGCCAACGCACAAATCTCATTACCGGTACGGGTAGTCTGTGATAATTCGAAGGATTCATCAAGTAGCCTGGACACATTTATGATGTTGGTTATTCTACTAAGATTCAAAGCTGAAACAAGCAAATATCCCTTTTCTATATTATTATAGTTGCCATAGTTGGTAGCCTATATCATTTAGTTTTCTTTAGTTCATGGTTAGCATACAGTATTTGAATTTGCCGGTTGATAACTTGAATTTGAATTTGCCGGTTAAGCCAACTTGATAATAGTGTTTGAAAAATTTCAAAATATAGAAGAATAAGGAGTTAATCTACTAATAAATGTTTTTTCTAATCTGAATAGACTCATCAATCATAGATTTAAACAATTTTTCATTATAAAATATTAATATCTTCAATTTGAAATTACAGAACAAATCAAGCTGGCCATGTTGTCAGCATTCCAAGTTCAGCTTAGCAGGTAAACATTCCAAATTCCACTTCTATGGTTAGGTAAATTGCGACAAATCACTCTCTGTCTCAGACAGCACCGTATCGCGCATGCGTTAGCAACGGGTTTTTCCCGTTCCATTCAGTCAAATCTTTGAATGTAACGTTCTTTGTGATGATGGTTACCGAGCACTGTAACTGGAGCCAATCGTCATTCTATTTGATGAAGATATTATTATCCAATGATGATATTTATCATTAACTTCAATATAATAATCAATATATTATCATTTTATTCAATAAAAGGAAGCGTACTTTTGAAAAATATAACTAATAAAATATAACAGTTGTTATTTAACTGATGTTAAAAAACACTATAACTAAGTCAGCATATTGTCATTTCAAAACAAAAACCGAACCATCAACCTCCACTTCTACATTTTAAACATCAATAAACATAACAATTCCAATGAAAAACCTCTAATCCCTTCCAGCATATTGCAATTTCAAAGCAAAAACCTAACTCATCTTTCCACCTTTGAAATATCAAAAAGGATAATTCTACCTGGACCCTAGCCCTTTCTAGCATATTGCAATTTTAAAGCAAAAACCTAACCTAACCTTATGGAACATTATTAAATATAATCCAAAAAAAACCTAACCACTAACCCCTAACCCCTTCACATTTAATAATTTGGATTTCAAAGCAAAATCCTAACCTCCTAACCTATCCTTTCACATTTGAAACATCAAAAAACATAACTCCAACTGCACTCTAGCCCCTTCTAGCATATTGCAATTTCAAAGCAAAAACCTAATCTATCCTAATAACACATTATTAAATATAACCTAGATAAAACCTAACCTCTAACCCTTTCACATTTAATACTTCAGATTTATTCGTCATCTTTAGAACAAAACATAAACATATGGTTCATTCCATGAACATGTTCACAAATATATGGTTCATTTCATGAACAAGGTTCATTTCGAACATGTGGTTTGAAGCAAAATCCTAACCCCCTAACCTATCCTTTTACCTTTGAAACATCAAAAAACATAACTCTACCTAGACCCTAGCCCCTTCTAGTATATTGCAATTTTAAAGCAAAAACCTAACCTATCCTAATAAAACATTATTAAATATAACCCAAATAAAAACGAACCCCTAACTCTTTCACATCTGTTGAACGATAGACAAGGATAGCAACACCATTGCAAATCGTACACTACCATTATAACGTGGACTTCACTATAGATACTCAAAGAATACTTTCAAATAGCTATGTTATAACTGTGACTGTTGCTGGCCGTTACTCTGTTTCTGAGACAAAGAGAAGCTGCTAAATTGCGCTTCTACTGATCATTTTTTAGGTTATGCTTAGCAGGATTGTAAGGAGATTAGGTTATGTTTTATAAACAAACTGAACAGTCAGGATGTAACAAAGTACAGTAGATACAAAATTATTCATAACTTGTTATGTTTATTTTTATAAATAAGTCCTTCTTTAGCAGAAGACTAATTAAACACAAAGACATAATATTGATGAATTCGTTTAAAACAGAAAGTTGAAACGGTTAATAGTAGGCTATGATTAGGCTATTCATCACTGTACCAGGTAAGATTAAAATAATATTGCCTAGGCTCTATTTGAAATAATTTTTAGATCTGAAATGTACCTTCAAAACAAGTATTGCTAATTATACAGAACAGTCACTTTTAATTTTAATAAAACGATTCCCCGATCTATGGACCGTGGCGAATAATACTCACACTGGATATAAGTAATAACGTGAATGCTTGTCACTTATAATTTTCGCCTATCCATACTCAGTAGGCTACAACAAATCGGGACCTGATTAGGAAACTTAGATACTGTAATATTGAATAGGCTACCTACCCACTGAAAAATGTTATTGATAAAAAGTGTAAATAATAAAATTAGGATTATTAGAATCTGCTGTATTTTTTAGCCTACAGAAAGAACGGTAGAGTTAGGAATACAGTAGTTATTAGTCAATCTAAAGATAAACAAAATTAATACAAACATATTCAATAGCCATTGAGCAAGATCAAAATGTAATCTATGTGCATCTTCTATTTTCTCAATAGAGTTTATTAAAGTAGGGCAAGTAGCCTATTGCATTTTAGCATCTATGCTAAGCATAGCAGTTGCTTTAGCAACTATGAATTATAATGCGTTTACAGCAGAGTTTAAAACATAAGTTAATAACATTTTCTTTTGGATGCAAGTTTTGTTATCAACAAAAGTTGATAACTTTTTCACGTGTTTAGTCTGCAGCTGTAGTTATTAGGGAACAGCTGTAGTTGTAGGGATGCTTGGCAAGGGGGTTGCGGGGAAGATAGTAACCTGTTATTAACAAAAGTTAATGCGATAAAAGAGGCTTTATTTGTTATTAACATAACACATTTCCTTTGATCAACTCCGGTGTAAACGCAGCTTAACATGATGTTATTGACTTTCGTAATTAACATCAGTTGATAACAAAAATGTTAAAAACTTGTGTTATTAACTCTGTTGTAAACGCAGCTTTAGTCTTAGCTTAATCTGATGCACTATATTTTTATGAAAATTATCCAACAATCAGTATTTACATTTAATGTCGGGGCACAGAGCTTCGCTTGTTATTTTTATTTATTGACTAGAGAGTAGATGAAGAAGAGTAGAGAGTAGTAAATGGAGAAGTTTTTGAAATATTGAAACCACTCTAATTACCTGGAGAAAAATCGAGAAAATTCTATTTGAATTTGAAGAATAGCATTTTTTCAAGTTTAAGCCCTAATAAAAAACTACAAAATATTTAACAACAGATAAAATTACATTAATCTTGTTTGAAAAGTTTTTCTCTTTCCAACAATACCCTTGAAATTGAAATTCGAACAGTATTTTCGAGTTATTGAATATTTGATGCCTGGAAGTAGGCACATTCTGAAAATATCGAAAAATCTGAATACCTCAAAAACTAAGGTCGATAGGAAAAAAGTTTACTGGACATTTTTTGTCAGAAATGATGAGTAGAATATATGATCAACGGTTGTTACAACCTTGGTGGGACACTCTGTATATCATCTACTTTGAAGATAGAATCAGACTATAGAATATTATTCATAATCAATCAGCTGACAAGAGGATTTGCATGCATTATACAGATGTCTGGCCGTGTCTATTTCTATAAGGTAGGGTTTCAATATTTTTACTGATGCGTGCCCATTATCAGTATCAATACTCTCACATTTGAAAAATAAGTTGATGAGAAAATTGCGTGAGGTCTACTGTTAACAGAACTACTAGCTATTATATCACACATGTAAACTTTAAAGTAGAAATATTTTTGAAACTCATGTTAGTGACGACCGTTTCGTTGTGTGCTGCATCATCAAACTAAATTATGTTCAAACAGTAGACTCTCAAAATTTGAGGGTTGTGGTGGGAGAATTGAACTCAGCCATATTAATGAGTTTTAAAAATACGGTATTTATACTTTAAATTTTACATTTGTGATATATTCAACAAGTAAAAAAATAATGGATATTCAATAAAGAAAAACAAAAATAATTGATTAAAATATAAACAAATAAATACGCATAAAATTGTGAACTGTATGAATAATACAATAATCAAGAACTATTTGAATCATACAAGGATTCAAACAAAAATCTGATGAAAATATTGGTATTTAACCAGCCCCATGAACACTAAAAGCAGCGTTCAAAGAAAATTTCAATTGTTGTTACTTCATTCCAATTTAATCAAGTGTTTAAAAAAAAAACACTGAAAATATTATTGCGTGCTGTAACAAAACATGTAGCAAACCTATAACACTATTTATAGCATTTTTGTCTCTTTATACTTTTATTTAAAAAATGTTTTAAACTTCGTTGTGAACCTAGTAGGTAGTTTGATATAAATTTTTATAAAAATCTCTGTTGGTGTTGAAAAAAGGCGTGTGAATGACTGATATGATAATCATATGTCATAAATCATTTGTTTGAATTATTCTAAATCATCAGAAAGTTTGTTATTTTATCTCAGTTTATTTTAGTCAATAAAAGCCATTATTCTAGCTCTTCAATGGTCTCTATTTATTACAATTTTATTGACTAAAATAAGTACCGGTAATCAAAATGCCAAAGAGGAAAACCCGGGATCGAAATAATGTTGAATCTCCATCACGGAATCAGGATAAGCCTACCGAATTATCTCGAAATGAACCCGTTGATACATCTTTCAACTCGGAATTAATTGGGAAAATTTTCAAACCAAAATGTCTAAGTGTGGATCCAGATTCTCCTAGTGCACCATTGGAATGGAGACACTGGAAAAGAATGCTGGATGCCTACTTGAAAGGAAACTATTACACTGAAGATACGAAATTGGATATCTTAGTTACCTTGCTGTCAGCTGAAAATTACAAATTGATAATAGATTGTACTACATTCGAGGAAAGTATCTCCATCCTTGAAGGCATATTTATCAAGAAGAAAAGCGAAATCTTTACAAGGTACCTTCTCTCTATAAGAAAACAAAAACAAGGTGAGTCCATCGATAATTTTTTCCTAAAACTGAAAGAACTCAGCCTGGAATGTAATTTTACAGCGATCTCTGCTACAGAGAATCGAGAGGAGCACATAAAAGAAGCATTGATTGCAGGTTTATATTCATCCGAAATCCGCCAACGAATTTTAGAAAGCCCAGATATGTCTTTGCATGAAACTCTTAATCGTGCAAGAGCTTTTGAGTCTGCAAAAGATCAATCACAATGCTACAATAAATCTAATCCTCCATTTGAGCTTAATGCTTGCAAAGATACAGAGAATGCATCAAATCTAATTCCTAATCAAAAAGACACTTCAGACTCCTCATTATCAGCTGTTAGTATTAGTGGGCAAGCATGCTTTTTTTGTGGCAACAAAAAACATTCTCGACTATTTTGCCCAGCTAAAAACGAATTCTGCAAGAAGTGTGTTAAGAAGGGACACTTTGCTCGGGTATGTAACTCAAAATCTTCCGTATTAGAGAAAAAAAGAGAGTTTAGTAATTTGACATTACTAACACCTTCAGTGCAAGCCGAAAAATGTCTTTCAAAGGTTATTATTCCTATTACCATAAACGGAACTGAAAGTCAAGCACTGATCGATACTGGAGCAACTGGCAACTTTATTGACGATACCTATGCAAAAAACTGAATTTAGAAGTTATACCAGAGATAGGAAAAGTAACTTTAGGCTCAAAACGCTTCACACCACAAATCCGAGGCAAAGTTAACGTGAATTTAACAGTTCAGGGAGAAAGTTATACAAACACAATCTTAATGCTTATGCAAGACCTCTGTGAAAATATTATTCTTGGGCACGAATTTATGAACAATTTCTCCAGTATAGAAATACCATTTGGAGGTAATAAGCCACCTCTTACTATTTGCGGAATAACTCAAGCAAAAATTCCTCCTTGCTCCCTTTTTCAACATCTAAAACCCAATTGTCAACCAATTACAACCAAATCTCGCAAATTATCAAAATATGATGAAGATTTCATTTCAAATGAAATTCAACAATTACTGGAAGATGGCATCATAGAAGAAAGCCACACACCTTGGCGTGCCCAAGCATTTGTTGTTAAACCCGATATCCGAAAAAAAGGATGGTTATAGATTATTCTAGAACTATAAACAAATTCACTGAATTGGACGCCTATCCCATTCCAAATATGGAAGATTTAGTTCGCAAAGTAGCTCAGTATTCCTGGTATAGTACTGTAGATCTGAAATCCGCATATCACCAAGTACCAATCTTACTTGAAGAAAGGCAATACGCAGGATTTGAAGCATGTGGGAAACTTTATCAGTTCTGTCGTATTCATTTTGGTGTCACTAATGGTGTTTCAGCTTTTCAAAGAGTAATTGATTCACTCATACAAAATGAGAAATTATTTGATACCTATGCTTATTTAGATGACGTCATAATTTGTGGAAATTCAAAAGAAGAACATGACACTAATCTTGAACGGTTTCTTGCAGCAGCTTCAAATAACTCACTTACTATAAACAAGGAGAAGAGTAAATTCTGTCAAAAATAGATACGTTTCCTAGGATTTTTAGTTGGAAACAAATCATTACGTCCAGATCCCGAACGCCTTGAGCCTCTACTTAATATGCCCCCACCTCCCAATCCCAAAACTCTTCAGAGAACTGTGGGCCTCTTCGCACATTACTCTCGATGGATACAAAATTTTTCAAGTAAAATTCATGCCTTGGCACACTGTACGCTCTTCCCTCTTCAAGGAAAGGCCCTTGCAGCTTTTGAAGATCTTAAAAAAGAGGTAGCTGCAGCTGTAATACATGTTTTTGATGAAGGAGGCATTCTCACTGTAGAGACTGATGCCTCAGATTTCTGCATAGCAGCAACACTATCTTACAATGAACGTCCTGTTGCATACTTTTCACGAATGCTAAACGAAAGTGAAAAACGACACTCATCAGTTGAAAAAGAAGCATATGCCATTGTAGAATCTATTAGGAAGTGGCGTCATTACTTATCTGGTCGTTTCTTTCAACTTATTACTGATCAAAAATCTGTTTCATTCATGTTCAATAGCACGGCAAGAGGCAAGGTGAAGAACGAAAAAATCATGAGGTGGCGCCTTGAGCTATCTCAATATACCTATGAGATCATTTACCGACCTGGAAAAGAGAACATAACTGCTGACGCTCTTTCTCGAGCATGTGTGATAATGGGATGTATCACATCAAAACAAGACTTGATAAAATATCATCAAGACCTCTGCCACCCCGGCATCACAAGATTTTTTCACTGGACTAAAGCTCATAACCTTCCATACTCGGTAGATGACATCAGAGAAGTCTGCATGGAATGCAAGATCTGCTCAGAGCTGAAGCCAAGATTCAACTGTTTCAAAGGAAAATTGATAAAAGCAACTCGGCCTTTTGAAAGGATCAACATTGACTTCAAAGGACCCCTGCCATCATCAACTAGAAACAAGTACATCCTCACTATTGTGGATGAATATTCGAGATTTCCCTTTGCCTATCCCTGTCGAGACATGTCATCAGAAACAGTAATTCAAAATCTCAATGACTTATTCACCACATACTGCTATCCTTCATACATACACACTGATAGAGGGACCAGTTTTCTATCAAAAGATGTCAAAGATTACTTAATGTCCAAGGGTGTAGCTACCAGTTCCACAACACCTTACAACCCTCAAGGTAATGGACAGGTGGAACGCTACAATGGAATAATTTGGAAGACAATCCGTTTAGCCCTACGGTCCAGGAACATGGATACTTCTCACTGGGAAAAGGGACTCTTAGAATCACTAAGCAGCATTCGCTCGCTTCTCTGCACGACCATCAATTGCACACCTCACGAGCGAATGTTCATTCATCCTCGTAATCCCACGTCTATGACAAACTTGCCATCCTGGCTGATCAAGGCCAAGGAGGCATGGATGAAGACCTTTGTAAGACGCAGTAAGCATGATCCTGAAGTTGAAAAGGTAGAAATTATTCATTTGAACCCTCATGTCGCTCAAGTAAGACTTTCTGATGGAAGAGAAGTTTCTGTCAACATTCGTAGATTGGCCCCGGTAGGTTCCACCACTGGGAGGGAAGAATGATATGATAATCATATGTCATAAATCAGTTGTTTGAATTATTCTAAATCATCAGAAAGTTTGTTATTTTATCTCAGTTTATTTTAGTCAATAAAAGCCATTATTCTAGCTCTTCAATGGTCTCTATTACAATGACCATTGCCAATATAATAGCCTAAGCCTAGGTAATAACACCAAATCCATGAAATTTATGTTAGTTTGGTTCACTTCAGGTAGTATTATTATGCTGATATTTTGTAGATAGAAACATGATTTTGATGACTATATCGTCAAGAACGTTAATAATTATTACAGAAATTAAAAAGATTAAATCATTGCTCTTACATTTTCTTGTTTTCAAAGTTATTTTCAGAAATATCAACACAGTTAGGCTATAGATATGGTATTTTATTTGAATATTAAGGTAACCACTTCACTAAGTATCGATCAAAAATGTGCTATAAGACAAGAATAGACCGTATTCAACAATCAAAACTCAAGCATCATTTGCATGTGGAATATATAATCAATTTTTAATGTGAAATACTAAGACAATCTTATTCGAAGTGAAGCTCATAATTGGCGGTTAGCGTGTGCAGTGCATGTCATGGTTGGAAACCTTATAAATAGCTAAGGTATGTAACACCAGGTCTGGTGTTATTTTTTTAAGCTCAATTTACATCTTCTGACAACGAGCAACACATAGCATGCCCGACATCGATTACTTCAATGTTATTTCAATAGGCATATTAATATCTCCCAACAGTCGATCGCACCGACACGGAACAGCGTACCACTCAAATTAAATTGAAGCCTTGTCTATGTCGGTCGATTTCGGGCTCGCTGTGTCGGCCATTGTCGGTAGATATGAATGGAGCTTTATATTTATTACACAAAATATTTTAGAAGTGAATTTTAAAAAAGTAATGTTAGGTGACACCACACGCAAGTTTAGGTCTGAAGTTCACTTCACCTGCCTAAAATTCCTGCGTGCATTTGTATAATTCCATTACCTACTTACGTTTGTATTTCACTTATGTGAGGCCATGAACATAACAAACAGTAAGTTATCAGTAACAGTAAAAACCACCAGTAGCTTCAACAACCCATTAGGCTACAATGGCCACCATATAATGCACAAAATTACAACTATATTATTTTTGTACAGATATCTATGTATATATATAGATTATTTGGCTGCTTATTTAAAAGTAATAATAATAATGAAATGTTTGGTCGCACCAAATACACAATTTTGAGACTTTAAAGTTCACTTTAATTGCCCAGTTAATTGTCTTAAAATTTCTAGTTGTTCAAAATTGAAAAAAATTCATATGACTATTATCAGAATAGAATAGCAATTCGATAACAACAATAAATTTGAAGCGGGTGAACTACATCAAAGTACAGTGTAGACATGGTTAGTGGCTTGTCACATTTTTGGTAAATTCTTCAATCACACCCCCACAGTTGACATATTATTCAAATTGATGAATATAAAAAATTGTTTCTTCATACAAAATAAATTTTCAAGAATATCTAGCCTACTATTTCAAAGAAAAATCATTGATTTTTTCTTAGTAAACAAGTAAGTGTTCCTATATAGGTTTGTTGCAATGAACATGATAAAACTAATAATTCATTACTATTAAATTTTGTAAAACTTTAAAGTGAAAAACACTCACATTCTTTGATGTGGCGACGTCCGTTTCATGCTGGTATTGCACATTTTCAAGCCATTTTCAATGTGCAATACCAGCACGAAACGGACGTCGCCACATCAAAGAATGTGAGTGTTTTTCACTTTAAAGTTTTACAAAATTTAATAGTAATAATAATAGTGAAAACAAGATGGATAACCAACAACAAATAATTCATTGTTATTAATTTGGAGATATACTCCAAAATCAATAATAGTGCCCCATCGCAGGACCTCGTCCTCAAACTTCACTCATGCGATGATTATAAGTCGGCCACCTGTGGCTGTGGGGTATTGCAACGTGTGGAGCAATATAGTATCTTGGAGTGATAATAGATCACAGACTGAGTTAAGCTCCTCATATGTTGCATACCTAAGGCAGCGGGTTCCAAGAATGATATAATGCATTCAGACTCCTGAAAGAAGTTCTTCCTCTTTCTCAACTCAGAATAGTTTACTTTTCATAAATTCAATCAATAATTTCATATGGCATCCTGGCCTGGGGAGGGGCCTCATCCTATCCTACCTTGGAGCCCCTGGCAGTAGCACAGCGTGCAATTAATAAAAACTGCCTGAACAGGGATAGTCGCTACCCAACGGAGTTAGTTTACCAGGAATTCCATGTATTGAATATCAGACAGATTTATATTAAAGTTTTAGTAATTGTCATCTGGCATAATAAAAACACAATTTTCATTTTATCAAACCACATTTACAATACCAGACACCAAAATAACATTGGCATTGTGCAGCAACGCCTGCTAAATAATTGTACCAGGACTAACAGCCACTATCTATGTCACATTCTGTACAGGAATATCCCGGAATTTTCGGCCGAGCGGCTACTGAAGAACGGAAACATGATCATGATTCAAGATCATATGATTTGGCATCTAAAGTTACCAGCTGTATAATAAACACGTCACCTTGTGATAAATTGTGTACTGGAATTAAAACGGTAGTTTGGTTTGGAGTTGAAGTTAGTGTAGTTGATTGGTACCAGCTGTAGATAATCATTTCTTAGGCTAGACATATACCAGTTAGTCAAGAAAAGACAAGACACGTTAAGTCACAATACTTTACATAGTTGCTTATGAATACATGTCTAATTGCAATGACTACCTAATCGGTGTGTGTTGCTTCATAAGCAACTATGTGAAGTATTGTGACTAATCGTGACTAGACTTGTCTTGACTAACTGGTGTGTGCCCACTCTTAGAAGAGCTATAAAAATAATTATCACTCCCGTTATAATTGAGAAACTGGAAAATGTTGGAAAAAATTATTCACCTCATGAATTTACTTTCACCTTTTAATTATCATTCACCTTTTGAATTTAGCTTAGCTTATATTCATCCTAAAATGGAAGATGGAAAGAATATTATGGAATTCTGTGTAATTCATGTGATTCAAGAAAAAAAAGTAGTACGAACTGAATAATTTTAAGAGACATACAGCGTCCTACATATCCAGACGAACATTCACAACCAGAGGTGATCTTCAATGGATATAGGCGGATTGGATGAGCCGCGATGCGGCGTCCCTACCAATTTCATAAAGCCACCTTTTAAGGTAGCATTTAAAGGTGCTAATGCTGACAACATTTTCCATTTGAGTAGCCCAGTTTCAAAACTCGTTATCTCAATTTTTTTCAATTTTGAGTTAAGACCGCCATTTTGCTCTCTGGGCTCATATATGCTCTCAGCGTCCTACATATCCAGACGAACATTCACAACCAGGGGTTATCTTCAATGGATATAGGCGGATTGGATGAGCCGCGATGCGGCGTCCCTACCAATTTCATAAAGCCACCTTTTAAGGTAGCATTTAAAGGTGCTAATGCTGACAACATTTTCCATTTGAGTAGCCCAGTTTCAAAACTCGTTATCTCAATTTTTTCAATTTTGAGTTAAGACCGCCATTTTGCTCTCTGGGTTCATATACAACTATTCCCACTTGTTAAATGCTACAGAACACGTTAAAAAGGTATGAAAATGGTCGTCAAAGTTTGGATACTGCTGCAAAACTCGTCATGTGTACCCCACGTACTGCTGCAAAAGCCGTTATAGTTACTAATCGAATACTGCAACAGAACTTATGTCTCTATGGAGTAGAATGTATTGAATTCATCACTGCTGCAAACCACGTTATGTTTTTCAATGGATTCAGTTGTAATAATCTTCTTATACAAATGCATATTTTGTATAGTTTCTATTATAATTCGACCACTATTAAATTTTTACACTTGAAGAGATTTTAAGTTGTCACATTGATACCTATTTTAATAATTTCAATCATTTTACTAGCTTACCCGGCGAACTTCTTACCGCCAAAGAGTCAATTTATCATATGTCACACTTAACTTTATTTGGTGAATCATGAAATTCATCTGACAATCAATATTTTCATTTGCATCTCAATACGGACTTCCTATGTGCTTAGTCATGCAGCATTTATTATTCCGAAAACATATTATTCTCAATCAATTGGTAGTAATATCTACCAGTAAAGTGTTGAATTAAAAGAAAGATAGGCTAAATCAGTGTTTCAAAGATGAAATTATTTTTTGATAGTTGTTGATTGTCAATAGATGGTGCAGGAAATATGCGATGTACATGAATTACACAGAATTCCATAATATTCTTTCCATCTTCCATTTTAGGATGAATATAGGAAGAATTTAGGATTCCAATTCTAAAACCAATTTAGGAAGAATGCAATCACAGTCTACCATCCCAATATACAACGAGGCTTACAGAATAAAATGGAAAAACTACAGATAGAATTGAACCAATGCTCACATGATATAATAATCCTCACAGAACATGGCTTGAAACATGAGCAGCTCTTGAGTACAAATATCACTGGGTACACCCTTGCTGCTGAGTTCTTTAGCAGAATTCACTTGTGGGAGGAGTAGCACTCTACAGAAAAAATGACATTGTATCAAGCGTTGAAGAAGTAACCCTATCTGAACCATACAAGCCAATGGAGAAAGCATTTGAAACTATTGCTGTAAAAATAAAACTTTAATCACTGAAACTGCTAATAATAGGAACATACAGATCTTCTGATAATGCAACGGAAAAAGACTATATAAGAAGACTTGAAGGCCTATTACAGGAATTTTCTGCTCAAAATTATAAAATAGTTGTACTGAGAGACACAAATATACACACCCTAAAGACCGACAAGCAAACTTACAAGGACCTGAACAGCATGCTGACACAAAATGGTTGCTCTATCTGCCTGCAACAAGAATCACACAAGCATCAGCAACTAATATAGATGGATGCTATCATAATGTTGAGAAGAAAATAATTAATGTCAAGGTTGTTCCAAATAAGATTTCCGACCACCATGCAGTGTTGTGTAAAATAAATTACAAACTTGACCGTGAAACCATCATATACAGATTTGCACGAAACTTCTCAAAGAAAAACCTGATTAGACTAAAAGTGAAACTTGAATTGGTGAGCTGGCAGCTGATGTTTGAGTCATGTGGATGATAAATACAGTTTCTTCTTGATGACATTTTGCCAGAAAATTTATGAAGTAATGCCAATAGAACCTAAAAAAAAAAAAAAACAAAAAAGCTCATACTCTGGGATAATAATAAAATAAAACTGAAAAACAATGTATTGAACACTCAAGATAAGTATATACTTACAGGTTCACAGGAAGACAGGGAGGTATATGCTGGATTAAATATCCAAGACAGAAAGGTCTTCATCAGGAAACTAAAATACTACCTTAGCAATAGACCATACTACAGCCTGGACGAGTTTGTATACGATCACACCTACCGACCATAGGGAATAAACGACCCCTACTAAAGGGAAGACAAAATGACGATTCCCGCAGCCCTGGCTGCTGGTGAAGACTACAGAAGTATCAAGTAAGTATCATTGTCCATAGCCATAGTTACAACTTTATAAAACAGAACAACTTCGGACGAGTTCGGTAGTTTTCGGCCAATGCTAGTTCGGACCAAGGAGGATCCTCCTTGATTCGGACGAAATCGGTTCCAGTGTACGGCCCACCTTGATATGAAATCTGTCTGTTTGCTGCTTTGAGTTGTCGGAATTCCGCCAACCCTGAAAACCACCACTCACCAAAAAAATGTTCAGTCTTTATGGACGCCACCCAAGTGGAATAGTGAAAGACAAACTGGGTCTATTCCCATTTTTTTGGCAGCACTGAACCTGCATTCATCTTAGCTTGTAGTAACATTAAAAAGGCTGAAAAGTAAATAGGCATATTAAAAGTGTTCATTATAGGAGTTATTATAAGTTTTAGTAATATTCGTATATTGAGGAATTCCATCATATTCAGGAAATCAAATTTATGAAAGCATAATGTTAATATCACTTTTTCTTAAATCTCCTTCTAGTATCTAACTGTATTGAAAAAAAACTATGATTTTTATAGGCTCAGATATAATATGCTCAGATCAGAGAAGGTGGTCAATTGGCATTATCTATTTTATAGGTTAGATCTAATATTATTAATGATGATCATCCTGGCTCCACTCAACTGAAAAATTCTATTGACCAAACCGTTGACTGCTTGACCAGTTACTTGAAATTGATAGCTGAATATGATTAATAAAATAGAAAACTATATTTATTACTTATACAAATTTTAATATTATATTGGAATGAAATTCAACATTTGTTCAAAAGAATTTTTCGGCCGGGGGTGGTGGATTTCCGCGAGTAAACCAAGCTTGTTGTGTGCGTCGTGAAGCGACAAGCTGGATCGGAAAGCCCAATTTGTCCAATTTTTTTTGGTTGTGGTGGTTTTCAGGGCTGGTAGTTTTCTGCGACCCCGCCAGTTTCAGTCACAGTACTCGGTTACCGTCATCACAAATAACGTTCAAAGAATGACTTTACCTAATATAGAGAAAAACCAAATAGACCATTCGTAACCAGCTTGACCTAAGCAACGGCTTAGCTATTTTCATGTACTTTTCAGGTTATGAAAATAAATTATTCGATTATGATTCTATTATTCTTGATAAGATCTATTTAATAATATTTTTATAATATTTACAGTTGGAATGTCTATCTTTTACGTATTTTTATTGCAACCACATATCCTACCCAATATCTTAAAAAATCTTTACATTTTTACCTCAGGACGATGTATCAATTGAAGGGTATTTGCAATATCAACACATTAAAAGAGGTTTATTATTCTTTTGCTCATGCTAGAATTAATTATGGTTTAAGCTGCTGGGGCAGTACTTACTTCACAACTATGTCACCCATAATCAAGCTTCAAAAATCATTTATAAGGGTAGTTGCTGGAGTGGGGCCTCGTGACAGTTCTTTCCCGCTTTTCGATAAACTTGGCATCCTCCCGGTAAGACATCTATATGTATATAAGGTGCTCTCTATATTCTATTTGATAAGTATGAATGATGGCGTGTCAATAGATTATAGTGATACTGTAACTGACCCTCATCATACAAGGCAGGCTGATGAGGGTTTTATCCGAGGTGTCAGACCAAACTGCACTTTATTTAAAAAATCTTTTATTTTCCTGACTCCTAAATTTTTCAATCTTCTACCTTCTCCGATAAAAAATTTATACAATAACTGCAATAGAATACAGCTAATTAAAGGAAACCTGAAAAAAATTCTCCTCCCCTTCAGCCCTGAGAGATTGGAAGATCTTTACAACGTCACTGTTTAAGTAAATACTTAATTGGAGCAAATACTTAAAATTGGATCCAGTACACTTTTAATTCATTTTGACAAAAACAATTGAAGTATATTACCTTATAGAAGAATCGGTTATAAACTATCACCACAGATATAAGCATTGTTAATTATTAAATTTGTTAAATACATCAATGAAAATCATTAAGGTCTATGACTATACCTTATAAAATCATCGATATATCTCTAAAAGCAAATATACACTTAGAAAATCATTCATTCATTGAAGATCGTCAATTTGCTAAATTTAATCAAATGGCTAAATGATGTAAGCCTAATTCATTTGCCTTTGCTTTAATCTGTTTATATTATTGTTATATTTAAACTATTGGTTAACTTGGCCTGACTACCTCGATTTTTATCAGTACTTTTGTTCTTTGAATTAATACGATTAGTATTATCAGCAAATTTCATATTTATTCGGTTAAAAAGTTGTCTTAAGTATTGTTTTATTATTCTTATTTGCTATCTTTTTTAGTTTTGTGCGCTGTTCTGTTGTTGTAAATTGGATGCGAAATAAAGAATCTTATCTTATATCTTATATCAAGTAAATGCACCGATGCTATCGTTTATACTAGAACCAATAACTATAAAGCAATGATTTACTCACTTGAATAAATAAATTCACTCTTATTTCGTTATGATTTTAAGGAGGCCATCGTACTGCAGTTGTTGAAATGAGTGGTTATTGCATTTTACTGTTTAGTAGACAACTCAATTTTATTTAATTGCAGTGAATTGAACTCCATTGGATTGTTTACTTGCAGGTTCCCCAAAGATCGAGCTAAATGGGCCAAGGTCATGCGCAGAGACGAGTGGCAGCCCAAAGACAGCGACCGCATCTGTTCTGTGCATTTTAAAGATAATATGTTTGATAGGACTGGGCAAACTATGCGGTTGATGGTGCAGTACCAACCATATTTTCGACATTTCCGTCTTAACTTCAAAGAAAAGTAAGTGTTTCCACTACTAAATAAATGACATTTATTGTATTAATGTCATTAGTAAAATGTAAACACCGGGGAATTTCAACAAAAAGCATAAAATCTCCTTTTTTGTATTCTCTGATGAAATGCATTAAATATCAAGAATATTAAGTTGAATATTTCATTTTAGATCAGGTAAATATTCTACATTCACTGTTTCATTGCCATATGAATTGATTGTCTTTTGAAAAACCAGAAAAAACATTTTTTATCTTATTAATGTTTATTTTCTAAAATTTTCGTGGATTGGGGGCAACTATCCTATTTAATAATATAATAATACTGAGGGTTATGACCACATAAGCTCTCAGGCTTGTGCGTGGGTAATGAGTGAAAGGTATGATGACTACTTTTTAGGTAGTAGGGACCGACGACTTATCATCTACTCCAAAAGACGGGGTGGCCGTATCTACGTGACTGTGATATTTAAAAAAAAATGTTTACATATAAGGAGCAACTAAAAAATCTAAAAACAGAATTTTCATGACTTAGATGCTATATAAAAATAGTTTTTAATGTTTAAATTTTCTATTATTTACGGGGAAGGGCTACCTGACACCCCTACATCCTAAGGAGTACTTTCACCACCCAAGTGCTCAGCGCTTCTGTCGCTGATGCACTTATTCATTTGGATGAGAATTTGAAAATTCCCGAGTCTAAAGGAGCCTCAAACACAGCTCACTTTCTGCACCTCTTCAACAAGCTATTTGATGCTTTAAATTTACAGAGTGTTTTTGCAAAGGGGTCAAAAGCTCCCATAAATATTACCAATTTTCAGACAATTTTCCGTTTTTTTGATGAGGCAGAAGACCAATTTAAAAGGTGTGAAAATTGTGTCGAGTCCTCAGAAAACTGAGTTTTTAGGATTCATTGCAACAATCCACAGCATGAAGGCTGTGTTCAATAAATATGTGCTTCACGAACAATCGCTACAATATTTATTGACACACAAATTCAACCAAGACCACCTCCAGGCATTCTTTGGCTACATTCGTTCACGCAGTGGCTGGAATAGTAATCCGACAAGCAGCCAATTCATGGCAGCTTACAAAAGGCTGCTCGTCAAAAATGAAATTCAGGCAGCAACACGTCCGAGAATGTAAATTTTAGTGACATGCCTGTACTTCACTCATGCAAGGATAATACGTGTAAAAAAACCAGTGAATTAGATTTTGCACCAAAACTGAATCAGTCTTATTTGGAGGATCATAGGTACTCTCAACTACCCAACTTTGAAAAATTATCGGTTACAGTTGATAGTGCTATACTCTATATTGCTGCCTATGTTGTTCGATCCGTTGCTAAATCAATCAGCTGTGAAGACTGCCTTCAGTCTTATGAAGAGTGTATTGAGGAGAATTCTCTTATAGCTTTAAAATCAAGAGGTTTCTTAATCAATCCTTCAATCCTTCTAGAGATGTCCTTGCCTTCTGCAAGGTTGTTGAAAGAGAGTACACGTGTATTTGTAACAATCTAAATGAATGTAGAAATGTGAATAAAATCTTGTTTGTTATCAGCAACACTACTGTTCAGTATGCAGTCGATAATAATTCATTTTCTGTGCTGACAAACCACGTTAAAGAGTTGGATCCACTCAATAATCACATTGCCTATCGCCTCTTCCTTCATCTTCTGCTTTATCAGTGAATAATTAAATACTGAAATTATTGTCTTTTTTATTTTGTTGAATTCTGCATGGTTTAAATTTCTCTATTTTGACACGATGGCTATGTCTGGTTGTGAGTTTGTGTGTTTGTGTGTGTGTGTGTGTGTGTGTGTGTGTGTGTGTGTGTGTGTGTGTGTGTGTGTGTGTGTGTGTGTGTGCATGCATGCGCGTGTGTGTGTGTGTTTTTTGTAAGAGGGGTCATACGGGGTGAATTCTGCTCAAGCACAATACGAAACGGGGAGCGGTTACCAAACGGGGTGCTCCCGTTTCGTACTTGAGTGTGCATCCACTTAAAACGACTTCTAGGACTGTTCTGATTCCAAATTACTACTTTAAACACTTTTTTCCAAAAACACCCCGTTTCGCATCTAGAGTTCACTTACTTGCGCTTAGATTTAAATCCACCAGACCTGCGCCACATTTGTCATACAGACATTCATCATACACTCTTCTGGTAGGACCTACTAAATGGGACTCTGAATTGTGTATGCTTCATAAGTACAAAGCCTACGAATTGGGATGATCTGAGTATGCCTTTTGAGTTAATAACCTTGTTCCCATCCTAGTTTCTAAAATTAATAGAATATTAGCAATACCTAACCTTCGAGGAACTGTACAGAATTCTCTCTCAAAAATCGACAGAGAAGGAATTATGCTAATGTAGCCAATAAAAGTCAGATTATGAAAACAAGGAATTTATTCAAAAGGAATAAAATTAATTATGAAATACAATTCAAGGCCAACAATTTTGGCAAGAGAATGAAATTAAACAATTTAAGTAATTTTAAGCAAAATGTAATTAATAATTTTGGATGTAGATTTCAAAGTGATTGACAATGTCTGAAATAAAAGAACCAAATTAATGAAACAGCAAACATGAAATCAATAATTTCATGAAAAGGCAATTGAAATAATAGATCAAAAGAATAGCTAGAATCTCTGAATAAATGAAGTTACACCTGAACTGCAGGTAAGGAAATTTACAATGCTGAATTTAAATCAATCAAAGTTAAAAAATATGCATAGACTAATATTCAAAATTAAATATTATTTTGAATAGTAAATTGAATTAACCTTATTGGCAGGTAAAATGTTTCACAACAGTGAATCTCAAGGTGGTCAAAATAGGGAATCAAGTGATTGAATAAAAATTCAAATTACAAAAACAAATTACAGTAACCTATATAGTCAAAGCAGGTAAATAAGTGATTGAATAGAGATTCAATTCACAACAATCAATTTACAATGTAGTCAAAGCAGGTAAGTAAGTAAAGCCTCAATTACAGTTTGGTTGCTACTGGAATTGCCATCCTCATCATTGTATCCTGCTTTTTCAGCATTACATTCACCATAACCAGAAAATCATCGAATTGTGCACTTGTCATTCTTAAAATATTGCGATATGCCGCGGGATCTTCGTTTTTCAGCTCTGTTAATAATGAACTTGATACACCATAACTTGCCCGTCTTCTTATCCACTCTTTCACCCACACACTTCTGCAACGCCGTTTCGTTTTCTCATTTTCCCTACGTATTAACTCGTTTTTTAAGACATTTGACAAAACAACAACACCGGCTATAACAAATTCCTCCGACATTTTCACAACAACTGGCTTGTCACTTGCCGCTTTTAAAACTAGCAAATCACTTTACACAAGGCTAGTTTACTAGCAAGCTCGCTCAAACACTGGCTAGTAGCGAGTAAAGTTGACCGGTCTTCTACATTTTCTTCAGCTTTTTTACTCGCCGGCTAGTAGCCAAGCTGAAGAGGGTCACAAGGGACATAAGATGTGGATTGGAATGAGTTGTGAGCGCACAGACCAAGACAGAGATCAGCCAACAACCAAGACCAGCACCATCAGAAGGAAATCTCAGTTGTTGAAAGTACTTGAAGAAATTCTTGATGCAATCATCAAAGGAATGTAGAATTGTAAATAGCAGTGGAATATTTGTGGTTGAGTGTGTAGTTGAATAACACAACACAAATAGTAGGTTGAACAAGTGCATGTAAGTTGAATGTGGCAATAGCACTATTCAAAGTTCAAAAGTGAGAACTAACCTTAACAAGCTATTAAGGTAAGCTAATGGAATTCTAAATTATGTATGGCAAATCACCAATTTATAAGTCATGGCCCATAGTTAGTTTTTAACATTGCAGTTGTCAATAAATTAAACGTTGTAGAATGCTAAATTCTTGAGTGAAACACAATAATATCTCAGCGTTGCAGTTGCTGAAGAATTAATGTTTGAAGAATCAGATGTGAATGTAATAAAACAGTTCAATTGGCGTTGCAGTTGCCAATTAATACTTGAAACTTGAGAGTTCAGTGAAACTAACACAATAATGTCTCAGCGTTGCAGTTGCTGAAGAATTAATGTTTGAAGAATAAGATGTGTAACAAAACAGTTCAATTGGCATTGCAGTTGCCAATAAATAAATACTTGCTGAAATTATTCACACAAACGATCAACGATTTTTATGTAAAACATCTTTTCAGCCATTCAAGAAACAGGAGTGAAGAGGTTTGAACAAGCGGGGGGGGGAGAAAAAGAACATGAAGAAGAAAGGAGATGCAACAGACGAGGGAGAAAAACTCAGTCTGCAGAGGTTGGCAATGAACTGTAGCGCGCGCTGTTCAAAAATTTGAAAAAGCCTTTCTAGTTTTAACAATCCTACTAAATGGAGTACAGAACTGGTATTTATTTTCACTACAGGAAGTCTACAGGTTTTTTCTTTCAAAGGAAGTCACTGGAAATTGGCAACACTGTCTATAGTCAAGTCAATGAATACATTCAGTGATAACTTTCACTCGAGATTCATATGGGTTCTCTGCACTCTCCACACCACGTGCTATCATTCAAAAGCATAACAGTAATTCAGAAACCTCTTACCTCTCCCTTGATGTTCACAGCAAAACTAAGGGAGGGAAGCTAAGAACTCTCTACAATTTGGAGCAGCATGGCTATTTTAGATTGTGCTAAGGATCTTTTGATATGGTTCACTGTTCATTCCAATATAAGAGTTTTCAAATTATGGAAACGCTGACACAATATTGTTGTATAAGCTGTAAGGAATGAGTATGGAATTTCCACAGTTTCATATGTTTCACTTGAGTGTAATAAACTTATAGTGCTGAGAGTATTCAAGTGAAATAAATTATAATTGAGTTCAACAGGGAAAACATAGGGAAAAGTTGACAGAAGAGGAATGCTTAGTATTATGAGTTCATACTATGTGAAATAATGTATTAATATTCAATTGTAATCAAAATAATAAAAACGAGACTCTTCAATAATTCCCGAGTGTAGAAAGTACAGAAAGTAGTGTAGTGTAGAAATGTACAATAGATAATAATTTAGATTATAATGCAAATGTTTGTAATTGTGTGTTGTAATAATCATATCATATTCATGTAGGTATAATAAATGTTGGTAATAAATTGAATCAGTGTGTTGCATCTCGCATCATATTCAAATTGTCTGTGCTACAGTTTGCCAACTGCAGCACAATATTTCCCTTTAGGCCAGGCACTGTGGATTATTTAGAAGTCATTTTTTATTCCTATTATTTTAAACTACATTATCTATCATATTACTATTCAATTTTAGCATTTGATTTTGCATTCGTTAAGCATAATAATATTTCAACTTCCCCTAAAATTTAGATTATTTCTTGTGATTTGTAAACCCCGGTTTCAGAGCACATTTTTATATCGTTTCCGTTTGCCACTTTTTCCGTGTCCAAGCCCCACTTTGTTCTTTGTTCTTGTTCGGGAATGATCCAAAATGTACAGATCTCTTTCAACTTTATTATCTTCAAATTTATCCTACAATGTATTCCAAAATTGGTAAACCGAGACAAACTAATTGTGAATAGTTTTATAGATGTTTGAAATGTCCTGTGAAGTGAAGTTACTAAAACTAATTCAACTTTAAGTTTATGATGAACGACCATCACCATTTAACTTTTGTGATCAAGGTAACAAAGTAATACTACATCTATTCAAATCAAAAATTTGATGAACTTAACTTTTCTCTGGATCTAAACTGTAGCCCTCTTCTATCAATATTTATTGGGACTTTCCAAATTCTAACCTCTATGATACCGGCAACTTGGACGTATGTATTCACCATGGCTCAAACTGATAGCCCACTTCAGCTATAAGCCCATGAAGCAGCAATTTGACAAGAATGTACCATCTCGTTCCTGGTGATCAGTCTATACCATCCTCAACTGTAATATGCAGCATCCTGGAACTCCTTGATGACTACAACTTCCTGAAAATCTGGTAGATCACATCCTGACCTGGCCATGCTTTCTCTTACTCTACTGTCTGCAATACACCGGAGCTGTAGCAGTTTATTATCAGTCTTGATAATCCAGAGCACGCATTTTGTAGGTAATTTATCACTCAACTATTCTCATGTGTTACACATTGTTTTCTACTTTGTATGTTTTCAAATCGTTGCATAACATAACAGGCCTGGCTCTTATAGCGGCTGTTATTCTTATATGTCTGACAACATATAAGAGTGTCCGAGTGTCTCGGGTTTGATGAGGGTGCTTTGGTCTTTTTGAGGAGTTACCTTTCAAATAGAGTTCAATTTGTTTGCTTCAATCATTGTCAATCCGAGCCCTACTGTTGCACTTCAGGGGTACCACAGGGTTCCAATCTTGGTCCTTTGTTGTTTTTGTTGTATGTGAATGGCCTTCCTAGTGTGCTGAATAGCTCGGAGTGCCTCATGTTTGCAGATGATACCAAGATATTTAGACAGATTAGGTCTGTTGATGACTGTTCGTTGCTTCAAAAAGATATTGATGCACTGCAGAAGTGGTGTTTGGAATCAAGACTCACGCTGAATGTGGCAAAATGTAAGGTGGTATCGTTTACCAGACAGAGGGAACCTTTCCATTATAACTACATTATTGGTAATATTTTGTTGGACCATTCGCAAGAGTATAGGGATCTGGTAGTGATTATGGATGCTCATATGGATTTTGATAAGCACATTGAACACCTGTTATCAAAGTGCAATCAGATGATGGGCTTTGTTTTTAGAACATGCTCAAGCTTCGAGAGGTGGGAGCCCATTTTATACTTGTTCAAGTCTTTGATTCGAAGCCAGCTTGAGTATGCAGCGCCGGTCTGGAGTCCTTATCAGATCACCTATGTAATAAAACTTGAGAGAATGCAAAATAAATTTCTAAGATTCCTCTTCTTCAAAAAATTCGGGCATTCCTGTGAGAGGGGTTTTCCTACACGTCGATTAAGATCATTGTTTGAAGTTGATGTTCTTAAGCTCAGGAGAGAGGTATCATCTTTGATTCTTTTCCTTAAGATACTAATGAATGAGGTTGATTCTTCTTATCTCCTGGGAAGAATTGGATTTGCCGTGCCCACTCTCAGGCGAAGATGGCATTCCCTATTCGCGGTACAGAGGTGTAGGACATTTAATGCATATTTTTCCCCCCTCAACCACATGCCAAGATTGTTGAATGGACTTGGCTGTGGGGTGGACGTGTTTTCTGATGGCCCATTAAGTTTCAAGCACACAATAACGATGCTTCTGAGAGAGAATCAGAATAACTGAATTTTTAATCAGCAGCCATAATTTTCGCTGATATTTCTATCATTGTTAAATATGTCACTCCTTAAATATTATTTTTTCTTTATTTGCACATTCAAACTCATTTTATTCTTACTTTCCCCTTATTTTCAAAGTTTTTTGCTGGCAGTTATCATTATCGCCCTCATCCTATCATTCATATGAGACTGCATGCTCTCTCTTCATCTTTATTGAAAGCACCTCTCCTTCATCACTTCATATATTCATTTTCACCATCACTTTCACCATCAACTCTATCAAGGAATATTTAAGAAGTAGTTTTCTAAGTATTATTTTCTTTCTTTTCAAACGTTAGTTTTAGTATCTTTTTTTTTTTGTTTTGATTGAATTGTATACTGTACTTATTGTTGTGTTAAGGAAACATTTTTGGGTCATTACCTGTTGTTTCCGATGTGATATCGTGAATAAATAAATAAAATAAATAAACATCAGCATATCTGACTCATTGTAAATGTATTTTATGTTACTTTGATAGTAATCATAACCTAACAGGCTGGCTACAACAGCAGCCGTTCCCTATATGTCTGACAACATCAGCATATCTGATTCATTGTAAATGTATTTTATGTTACTTTGATAGTAATCATAACCTAACAGGCTGGCTACAATAGCAGCTGTTCCCTATATGTCTGACATCATCAGCATATCTTTCAACTTATGTTACTTTGATAGTAATCATAATCTAACAGGCTGGCTCCAGTAGCGACTGTCACCCCATATGTCTGACATCTTCAGCATATCTTTCAACTTATGTTACTTTGATAGTAATCATAATCTAACAGGCTGGCTACAACAGCAGCTGTTCCCTATATGTCTGACAACATCAGCATATATGACTCATTGTGAATGTATTTTATGTTACTTTGATAGTAATCATAATCTAACAGGCTGCTACAACAGCAGCTGCTCCCTATATGTCTGACAACATCAGCATATCTGACTCATTGTAAATGTATTTTATGTTACTTTGATAGTAATCATAACCTAACAGGCTGGCTACAACAGCAGCTGTTCCCTATATGTCTGACAACATCAGCATATCTGACTCATTGTAAATGTATTTTATGTTACTTTGATAGTAATTATAACCTAACAGGCTGGCTACAACATCAGCTGTTCCCTATATGTCTGACAACATCAGCATATCTGACTCATTGTAAATGTATTTTATGTTACTTTGATAGTAATTATAACCTAACAGGCTGGCTACAACAGCAGCTGTTCCCTATATGTATGACATCATCAGCATATCTTTCAACTTATGTTACTTTGATAGTAATCATAACCTAACAGGCTGGCTACAACAGCAGCTGTTCCCTATATGTCTGACATCTTCAGCATATCTTTCAACTTATGTTACTTTGATAGTAATCATAATCTAACAGGCTGGCTACAACATCAGCTGTTCCCCATATGTCTGACAACATCAGCATATCTGACTCATTGTAAATGTATTTTATGTTACTTTGATAGTAATCATAATCTAACAGGCTGGCTCCAGTAGCGGCTGTTCCTATATGTCTGACAACATTAGCATATTTGACTCATTGTAAATGTATTTTATGTTACTTTGATAGTAATCATAATCTAACAGGCCGGCTACAACAGCAGCTGTTCCCTATATGTCTGACAACATCAGCATATGTGACTCATTGTAAATGTATTTTATGTTACTTTGATAGTAATCATAACCTAACAGGCTGACTACAACAGCAGCTGTTCCCTATATGTCTGACATCATCAGCATATCTTTCAACTTATGTTACTTTGATAGTAATCATAATCTAACAGGCTGGCTACAACAGCAGCTGTTCCCTATATGTCTGACAACATCAGCATATCTGACTCATTGTATTTATATGTAATCATAATCTAACAGGCCGGCTACAACACAGCTGTTCCCTATATGTCTGACAACATCAGCATATCTGATACATTGTACATTTATTTTATGTTACTTTGATAGTAATCATAACCTAACAGGCTGGCTACAACAGCAGCTGTCCCCTATATGTCTGACAACATCAGCATATATGACTCATTTTAAATGTATTTTATGTTACTTTGATAGTAAACATAACCTAACAGGCTGGCTACAACAGCAGCTGTTCCCTATATGTCTGACATCATCAGCATATCTTTCAACTTATGTTAGTTTGATAGTAATCATAATCCAACAGGCTGGCTACAACATCAGCTGTTCCCCATATGTCTGACAACATCAGCATATCTGACTCATTGTAAATGTATTTTATGTTACTTTGATAGTAATCATAACCTAACAGGCTGGCTACAACAGCAGCTGTTCCCTATATGTCTGACAACATCAGCATATCTGACTCATTGTAAATGTATTTTATGTTACTTTGATAGTAATCATAATCTAACAGGCCGGCTACAACAGCAGCTGCTCCCTATATGTCTGACAACATCAGCATATGTGACTCATTGTAAATGTATTTTATGTTACTTTGATAGTAATCATAACCTAACAGGCTGGCTACAACAGCAGCTGTTCCCTATATGTCTGACAACATCAGCATATCTGACTCATTGTAAATGTATTTTATGTTACTTTGATAGTAATCATAACCTAACAGGCTGGCTACAACAGCAGCTGTTCCCTATATGTCTGACAACATCAGCATATCTTTCAACTTATGTTACTGTTCTGAACAAAGCTCAGGCTAGAGCTACTAGAGAACTGTAATTTACTATTTATATAATCAAATACAAAGAAGGGGCAAAATTTAATCTTCAATTTGAGCCAGGTTATTTGTACAGTTAAACTCTGCATTAATGAACAATAAAAAAGAGCAAAAACTCACCAGATTTAATCCAATCTTGTCTACTTGCCCTTTTAAGCCTTTATTAGGTGTTTTGGTCAGGTTCAGGGTGGGATGAAAATCTGGGAATAAGACAGGTCTGGCTTCCGGGCTGTCTTTTCGTTGATTCTGTGTTTAACTTGCAGGCTATGTACTGGGTTTTGAACAAAGCTCAAACTGGATTCTTTATAAATTCAAATCTGATTCAAATTAATTCAATTTAACACTATTTACGCTGTTAGACTCATAATTCACACACACTACACTCAAACAATTATCTACAAGAAATTTCCGATCGAAATTACATGACAAAAATACAAACTCGGTCTTCACAACAACAGGGACGAGACAAGACAAGAGAATGGACGAAACAAGAATGACTGGGGCTTTTTTTTTCTCGACAAGCCAAAACAGCTGGACGGTCGGCACTGGTGCCAACAAGCCTGCTATTGGCAGAACTGTAGTCTGGGATTTTGGCGCTTCAATTCGAATGCTCTGGCCAGACCATACCCCCGCCTCTGAAAAACTATTTTTCAGCCAAGTTACAAAAAACTGAAAAAACCACAGAAAGGAAAAAATCCAGTCATGCCAAAAAGAACAAAAACACCAACACCAAAAAACAACACAAAGAAAAAATGCAACAAGCACAACAACTTTTGAGTTGGGAGTGGATATAATTGCATTATTAGTAGGTCAAACACGGAAACAACGATTACATTTAAATACACAAATGCGAATAATAGAGCGAGCAGACAGTATCCAGAATTTCTGTCTGATCAAGGACAACAATAACGAAGGTCCAGCATGACAATTCTTCTTGTGATGATAATCAATCAACATCGATACAAAAGCATCAGATTTTGGTAAGATCATCTGATGACAAGTCTCAAATTCCAGTCCAGCATGAGACAAACGACCGCCGATGTGAATCACACCTCTATCAATGAATGGAGACAGGCGACGTAGGCGCATAGAACAATCCTCTCCCTTCTCTAATTGCACAAATTCAGATGAAAAATGTATCTTCTGTACCACTTTACATAGATACCTCTCAGCAACATTGAAATCTGATTCTTCTGATTGGGGTAAGATTCGTAAGAATTTGAGAACAAGAATTACAATTCTCAAAAGACGACCATAATACGAACAACGACCAACCAATGAATATACTGCATTGCTGTTACAATCAGGAGATTTTGTGACTGTCAACACTGACGGTTTTTTCGCCTCTGGTGGATCCACTATCTCTTCCATTTCAGTTCGGATGGGCCAATCGCATTCGTCCTCTGCTATCCATGATGGACCTGAGAGCCACAACGGAAAGTTCACAAGCTCAACTGGTGATAAACCTCTAGACAAACAGTCAGCGGGATTTTCAATTCCGGCAACATGCATCCACTCCTGTATACAAGAATCCTGTATTTTTGCGAAGCGATTACCAACAAAAGTTTGCCATTTCGTGGATGGAGCATTAATCCAACACAAGGTGACTGTCGAATCAGAGAGTGCGACAATACGAGACACATGACAACGTTCACTAATAATAGTGACTACTGAATTCATGAGTTCTGCCAACAAGAGTGCCGCACACAACTCCAAACGAGGTATTGAAACAACTTTAGATGGTGCTACCTTGGACTTTGAACACAATAATACAACTCTTGGCTCCTCGCTCTCCTTCTGCGACTTCACATAGATAACTGCACCATAACCAGACAATGATGCGTCACAAAAAACAATCAAACTGATGTGAGAATCCTGAAACAAACCAACGTGACGTGGAACAGCAAATTTCAATAATAGAGGCAACTCTTTTTGACAAATCTCCCAAAGAGTGCATATAGACTCAGGCGGCTTCTCGTCCCAATCCACTCCTAATTTCCACAGTTTCTGGACAAGACATTTTAGAAATAATGTAAACGGTGACAAGAGACCAAGTGGATCATAGATACGAGCCATCACTGACAGAATAGAACGCTTAGTAGCGACGACCTCACCACTCTTGACTGAAAACTGAAACAGATCAGTACTAGGTTGCCAATTCAATCCCAAGATAGCCAAGGAGTTGTCTGCTTCGAAATCCTTGTACGAAAACGATTTCTCTTCCTCCGAGAATTTCTCCAACATTGATGGTGAATTTGAAGTCCACTTTGTGAGCAAGAAACCTCCTCCCTCAAACAGCTGCTTGGACTGACGATACAGCTCCACGGCCTCTGACTCTGTGGCGACAGATGTGACTAAGTCGTCCATGAACATGTATTATCTTGGTATTCTCGCCTTGGCTGCTGGAAAATGATTTCCATCCTCCTCTACAAGCTGGTGGACGGTGCGAAGCGCCAAATATGGAGAGCTTGAAACACCAAAAACAACACAATTGAGCTGATAAATTTCGATCGGATCCTCCGGCGAAAATCTCCACAATGCTGATAACGACGGCAGGAATCCTCCACTAATATTTGTCGATATATTTGTTTAATGTCGGCAGTTAGTGCGATTGGGAACAAACGAAAATTAACTAACAAAACAAAAATGTCAGTCTGCAATTTGGGACCAGCATGAAGAACCTGGTTCAATGACAAACCAGATGATGTTCTGGAACCAGCATCAAATACAATTCGGATGGGCGTGGTAGTGCTGCTTGCTTTCACGATGGCGTGATGCGGTATGTAGTAACCACCTCGGTCTGTCTGATCTGCTACAAACAACATGTGACCCTGATGTAGGTAATCGATCAATATTTCATGATATGAAATATGAGTATTGCTGTCAAGCTCTAATCGTCTCTCCAAAGTCAGCAGTCTGCGTTCGGCAACAGCATACGAATCTCCTAAGCTGCTGGGCGGCTCCGCAAATGACAAGGCAACAACAAAACAACCAGAATTCACACGATGTACAGACTTCCGAAAATTTACCTCACACTCCAACTCTTCCGGTTTCAGTTGACAGCTTGGTGCAGGGCATGATTCCAACTCCCAAAAACGTTCCACAAAACTATCCAACGATGGACTACTAACGAATGGACTACAGATGGCTGTAAAACAATTCGACACATTCGTTGTTGAAGTGAGAATCGGCGCTCTCCCCATCAGAATGTGACCAAAGACACTATTAACAGTCATCAATTCGTGTGATTCACCTGTACTAGGACTCCCACGTAGCAAGTGAGGAACTAACTCCGCACCAATGATGCCATCTATTCTACTAGGAAGGTAGAATTTGTCGTCAGCCAGTGTGAGATTTTCAAGATGATGAAGTTTGGATCTGTCGATTTCACAAGAAGGCAACTTGTCGATGATTTTATCTACCACTGTGGCATCCATTGAAAACTTGACAGTAGGATCCAACTTCGACTGAATCGACACACAAGTACAACCTCGAACTTCACTAGTACCACCACCGAATCCACGAACAACGGTTTTCATGGGCTGGAATGGTAGTCTCAAACGCCAACACAATTTGGCGGTAACAAAATGACACTGACTCCCGGTGTCAATCAAGAAACAAACATCACAAAGCTGATCATTACAATCTCGAACATGTGCAGTGATGGTCGACAACACAACGGTCGAATTTTCTACATCGTTGGATGTAGAACAACAACTAATAGGTGATGTGCCACCTGCCTTGGAGTTCGACGAGGACGCAACACATTCATTGGAACTTGATCTGGAAAAGTGCAATAACGAATGATTAGATTCTCGACATTGAGCACACTGAGTTTTACTACAACAATCTCTACTCAAATGATCCACATCAAGACAACAAAAACAACAAAACTTTCCTTTAATCAAACAATAACGATCCCAAGGAGTCACTTTCAAGAAACTAGCACAATCTACTAACCGATGACCCAGTTTTGAGCACTTCAGACAATTGGGATTTTTACTAGATGCATCATTAGATGAATCATTAGATTGAACCACAAACACCTTTGATTTATTATCCTTTTTGTGCCTCATATTAAACGATTCAGTCTGTTTCTCATCGGAAGGAAGAGTCTTAATTTGCTTTTCAATGAATTTGACATAATCGGTATAAGTTGGCATAGCCTTGTCACGGATGGCGGATTCAAAATTTCTATGAGAACTTGGATCCAGCAATCTCAAGCCATGATAGAGGAATATCGAGTCTGACAAATCAGTGAGTCGCAATCTCTTCACTGCATTGATTGAACTGCAAAACCCATTCAAAATCGCAATACAACCTTCCTTTGATTCTGATTTTATTGGACGAAATTCAAAAATTTGTTTGAAATAAGCATCGACTTGCGCCCGTGGATCGTTATAGCGGGTCAATAATGCCTGCCAAATTATTTGATAATTGTTAGCCAATGGTGGCAAATGATGACAAATATTTGCTGCTTGTCCAGTAAGTCTACTTACAAGATATTGGACCTTCTGCTGATCATTCAAACTCTTGTTGTCATGTACCAATGCCTTAAATAGTTCATAAAACACCGACCATTGAGTCTGGTTCCCATCAAATTTCGGAAGGTCGATTTTAGGCAGTACTGACTCAGACACGACCGGCTGTGCACTAGCTGCTGTAGCTGCCGTAGATTGAGAAATAGCATCAGTCGCCTCTTTCTGTTTGAGAGTGTTAGCCGCTACTTCAATATACTGAAACAGATCTAGATGTGAGTCGTTGAATGCTACTACATGGTCTTTATTCAACTCAAGTTCCAACTCATTAACCACTAATTCTGTCTTTTCATAATCCGAAATGGTCTGAGACACCCGAGGATACAAGATTGAAAATTGCTCAGCAACTTTTGGATCAGAGACATTTTTAGACAGTTCATAAATTCTTTGTAATCTGGCATACAATTGTTCCAGTTTAGCGCGATGAACCCTGATTTGTTTCTGTAATTTTTCCTCCATCTTGAACTCATACACAAAACAATTCAGCCCCGACAATACAAACAACAGACAATAAAACAAGAATGAGTTCAAAACTAGATGAAAGGAAGAATCACGACTAGTAAGTTATCAAAGTTAAACTTTGATTATCAATTCACAAGATAAGTTACTGCTGAAGACAAAACTATATGATTAGATAATGTTCTTCCAACAACTCACAAACAAACAATAACTTGTTGAATTGAACAAACAAATTCATACTGTGATTAACCTTCACTAACATGTATAACAAAAATGGACAATACAAAAATCCAACAAACAAACAAATTCCCAAAAAAGAGCACAATGAGCCTAGTTTCAGGAAAATTACAATTTTAACTGAAATAAATTTAATTTCAGACAAATACAAATTGACAAGAAACCTTGCTCTAGAACAAGGCTACAACAAACTTAAGTTGAGCATAGATCAGACCATTCTCAACATGCCAACATTGGACAAATACGAAACTGCTTAAATCCAATGTGTGTGAATTAATCAACAAATTACAAATTTAAATTCATTCCGGCTCGGCAGGATCAAGAAATGTTCTGAACAAAGCTCAGGCTAGAGCTACTAGAGGACTGTAATTTACTATTTATATAATCAAATACAAACAAGGGGCAAAATTTAATCTTCAATTTGAGCCAGGTTATTTGTACAGTTAAACTCTGCATTAATGAACAATAAAAAAGAGCAAAAACTCACCAGATTTAATTCAATCTTATCTACTTGCCCTTTTAAGCCTTTATTAGGTGTTTTGGTCAGGTTCAGGGTGGGATGAAAATCTGGGAATAAGACAGGTCTGGCTTCTGGGCTGTCTTTTCATTGATTCTGTGTTCAACTTGCAGGCTATGTACTGGGTTTTGAACAAAGCTCAAACTGGATTCTTTATAAATTCAAATCCGATTCAAATTAATTCAATTTAACACTATTTATGCTGTTATACTCATAATTCACACACACTACACTCCAACAATTATCTACAAGAAATTTCTGATCGAAATTACATGACAAAAATACAAACTCGGTCTTCACAACAACGGGGACGAGACAAGACAAGAGAATGGACGAAACAAGAATGACTAGGGCGTTTTTTTCTCGACAAGCCAAAACAGCTGGACGGTCGGCACTGGTGCCAACAAGCCTGCTATTGGCAGAACTGTAGTCTGGGATTTTGGCGCTACAATTCGAATGCTCTGGCCAGACCAGTTACTTTGATAGTAATTGTAATCTAACAGGCAGGCTCCAGTAGTGGCTGTCACCCCATATGTCTGACATCTTCAGCATATCTTTCAACTTTAGTTACTTTGATAGTAATCATAATCTAACAGGCTGGCTACAACAGCAGCTGTTCCCTATATGTCTGACAACATCAGCATATCTGACTCATTGTAAATGTATTTTATGTTACTTTGATAGTTATCATAATCTAACAGGCTGGGTCCAGTAGTGGCTGTACCCCATATGTCTAACATCATCAGCATATCTTTCAACTTATGTTACTTTGATAGTAATCATAATCTAACAGGCTAGCTCCAGTAGCGGCTGTCACCCCATATGTCTGACATCTTCAGCATATCTTTCAACTTATGTTACTTTGATAGTAATCATAATCTAACAGGCTGGCTACAACAGCAGCTGTTCCCTATATGTCTGACAGCATCAGCATATCTGACTCATTGTGAATTTATTTTATGTTACTTTGATAGTAATCATAACCTAACAGGCTGGCTACAATAGCAGCTGTTCCCTATATGTCTGACATCATCAGCATATCTGACTCATTGTAAATGTATTTTATGTTACTTTGATAGTAATCATAATCTAACAGGCTGGCTACGATAGCAGCTGTTCCCTATATGTCTGACAGGGTCCGTATCACAGAGACAAGTTCTCACAGAGACAAGTAGTGTTTTTGAACAATATTAGTGTCACAGAGACAAGTTTCATAGGAACAAGTAGTTTTATAAATGGCAGTCTCACAGGAACAAGTTCCCACAGAGACAAGGTGAGTCTCACAGAGACAAGGTCTGTTTCACTGGAACAAGTAGTGTCAGTGGAACAAGAAGAGGGGTAGAGTGCCATTCGAACAAGTGTAGTGTCACAGAGACAACGTCAGCCTCACAGGAACAAGGTTGGTGTGGTGTGTTGCCTACACATGAAGATGAAGGCATTCCATTTGCTCTAATAAATTGGATGTCATCTGTTTTTTAATATATATACATATATATTATGGTGACATGAATAGAATAGAATTACTGCCTTTATTTTTCTTAGAAAGCGTCTGTTTTTTAATACATATACATATATATTATGGTGACATGAATAGAATAGAATGACTGCCTTTATTTTTCTTAGAAAGCGAAGTTAGGGCGCAGTCGACCCTCTCTCACACTCAACTCTCTATCAAGTATCATAACAATACGAAAAAATAAATACAAATAATATGATTAAAAACAAACAATAGTTAAGTTATCTTCTTATTTAAAATAATAACAAATTTTAAATTATTGAAAAGAAAGAGAAAAAAATGACATTGAAAATAATACATAACAATGCTGAATGATAGTATTTTCTGATACTTCATCACTTTAGTAAAAAATAAGACACTACAGAATACAATACAGTAGGCCTACATAGCAACTGAAGTGTTTGCTATACATTTCATTTCCTACTTATTATCACTATGTAAATCTCGAAGTGGATAAGTAAATTACATTATGATTTATTAAATAGTGAAATAGAATCTTCCTTCAATCAACAAACAACGTCACAAACATCGCTCCTTCAATCCACGTGACATACATATATAAATATATAATTTACATATGTTAATAATGTGGTGACATCATTTGATGCCAGCTTTAAACGTTTCTCCTGTGGAGAAAAAATGATGAATTTAGTAGACTGTTTAGTGGATCCTAGACATTCAGATTCAAATCTATACATAACAATTGATTCCCCTTTTCATCCAGGATATTTGTGGTTTCTTAAAATTTCAATTTATTGACCGAGCGAAATGAGTTCTAAGATTCAAGTCGACGGCTTTGCATTTCTCTTTATGTTTATATGTTCCGCAATTACGGCGAAACGAAGCAATAGATTACCATGAAGTTTGATAGGTATATTTCTTTTTAAATTGTGCCTCGACTTATATACAAGGTTTTTTGAAAATTTTGCATTTTAATGTTGATACAATAGGTAAAGTCTCCTTCGAACGCCAGTATTACAGTAAAAATCAGAATAGAATCATCCATAATAATTCAGCTGTTGAGTGGATTTTTAATTGCATGCAATAACGCATGCAATTAATATATCAATGTAACTTAGTAAAAAATCAGCTGTCGTGTTGACTACTCATTGCATGCAATGACGCATGCAATTAATAACGGAAAGAAAACATAGTATTTTCTCTCGACCTTTATCTGCTTTCAACTCGGTCTGACCTGTTGCCAGTAAGTTGAAGGAGATTAGATTTTGATGTTAGCATATTTTTGATACACTAACCCCAACAGCCATTAGCCGTTTTCACACCGACATCTTGCCGACACAACATACAAACAGGATTTACTCTTATGGACAGTATGAGACGAGGCTGTGTTTTATAACTGCGCGAGGTCTACTGTTCATAGAACTACTAGTCCAGGATTAAAATGTTGTTTTACCAAAATCATCAAATATTTAATAATTCAATACAATGATACATGTACAAATGTAAAGCTGACTTGCACCGAGGTAGAATCAATTTAATCTTAAATAATTTGAAATATATTTCAAGTTGTTAGGCTTCATTAATTCATTGAACACCTATTTCATCATTATGTGTTATCAGAACCTATTAGAATTATGTAGATTGCATTTAATGAATAAATTGAGTTCCATGTAAATGTATTATTTCTACCAAACTCCAAAATAACTATTTCAATGTGACTTTTAATTGTTCAGTCAATATAAAATAATTTTGATTCTGCAGTAATTTATACATAAGTGATATCAATGTAAGAAAGAACAGATTATATACTTCTAAGATGAATGGAACAATATTGGACTCAACGGTTATAATCTTCTCCTATCTATATTTTTTCTTCTTATTATTGTTCATCTTCTTCCTCTTCTTCCTTATTCTTCTGTCTCCTTTTTCTATTATCTTCTTCTTCTCGCTTGTTCTTCTTCTCCTCCTGTCATCTTCTTCTTCTTCTTCTTCTTTTCTTCTTCTTCTTTCTTCTCTTCTTCTCTTCTTCTTCTTCTTCTTCTTCTTCTTCTTCTCTTCTTCTTCTTCTTTCTTCTTCTTCTTCTTCTTCTTCTTCTTCTCTTCTTCTTCTTCTTCTTCTCTTCTTCTTCTCTTCTTCTTCTTCTTCTTCTTCTTCTTTCTCTTCTTCTTCTCTTCTTCTTCTTCTTCTTCTTCTTCTTCTTCTTTCTTCTCTTCTTCTTCTTCTCTTCTTCTTCTTCTTCTTCTTTTCTTCTTCCTCAAGCTTTGTCCGGCAAGGACTGATTTGTTTTTGTATTATGGAGTCCCTTTTGTATAAGGTACCAAGAACAATAACAGAGATATTTCCTGGGCTCTAGAGAATAATAATACTAATTCTCTCTGTCCTTTTGCTAAGTTGAAACGTGTAGCAACGTGAGTTGAAATGTATAAGTTGACCTAAATTTTTGAAGGCTGATCTTCGAATTGATAAAATGATAGAAACATGATCACAAGCAAATCCCTAAGAACATAAAGGAGATGGAGACTATTCCTTTTAACAGAATCATGTTTCCTCATCATTATCACCATCCTCAAATTATACGAGTCGATCCATCCGGCGTATTCACGCATGATGTGTGCAGAAAATCTCACTCACACTGACTGTACAACTGTGAGATTAACTATTCTAAGTCAAGGACTCTAAGACTCTCTGTTGTGAGGCCGGGTGATATAATTATTCTTGAGTGACGTTTTAATGTGAAAATTTAGATTTTTCTCCCCTCACAGGTTTTTACCTTGAGCATTATTGTTCTAAAAAAATTGTGTATCATTTTCTTTTTATATGTATGTAAATAATGTGTGTGTATGCTGAACAATAAAAAATTTGAATAATCAAGATTGATATCCAGTTCTTCAAACTGAAAATAGATGCAGACGTGGATAACAAACAAATTAAACATACAGTACTCCTCATAATATGCAGTTTCACAATTCTGTAGACAAAGTTAGAATAAATCAATAGAACAGTTAATTTCAATAGTGCCATGTACTATGAAAAAAAAAATCAAAATGGTACTGGCTCAGTAGAACAAGTAGAATAGCATAGTACTTTAAAAAGAACTCAGATATCCAAAGTTTCATTGACCGAGCGAAGTGAGGTCTAAGACTTAAGTCGACGGTTTTCATTTCTCTTTATGTCCAAATATTTTTATGTTCCGCATTTACGGCGAAACGCGGCATTAGATTTCAATGAAATTTAACAGGTATGTTACTCTTCAAATTGCGCGTCAACGTTGTCACGTTATTTTTTATAATTAAATAACGATTAGCCTCCTGCTTGGCATCAATCGGTAGAGCATGAAATATTTTAACAATTATAAAAATCAGGTCGTGGTTTTTAATAGGATATAGTCTCATAAAAATCTTGATAGGCCCAGATATGAGCTTCCACAATAATTCTGATAGTTCATTAAAAAATATACATATATAACTCATTCTATAGTATTGAGGACTAAAAATAAATCGCACACCATAAACAATTTGATACATATATTAACAAATATTGCAAAAAATAAATCAGAGCAAATATATATAAAGCGATAAAAAATTATAATATATATAATATAAGATAAAACAATAATCGAAATCAATAAAATATCACAGGCCAAATACTATTCTTTAAATTTTATAGCACGAAACGTTACCATGTGCTTCCATTTTTATGATCATATGCATTTATTTGCATGTAGCTGCGATATCAGCTTGCTAATACCTGTCGACTTGGATAATTCTATTTTAGACTAAATTCTTAGGTCAGCATGACAAATTGACAAGCTAGTAATCCAAATATATATATTAAATTCTATAGTATCTAATAGATTTCTTTGTAATAAATATATTTTTTATCTCAGGGTGCGAGATTCGGCAACTGAAGGAATAAATAGAGCAATTCATCTAGTGAATCAGAGCTACATTAAATTATCGCAAATTATATTGCAGAAATCAATGATCATATGAATATTGTATTAACAGCCTAGATCTTAGACTTCTTTGATTGATGGATCTTTTTAATATATGGATTGATTCGTTACTATCTAATACCTTTTATACTACATTTACTTGCGCAAGTATTTTTACCAAATTCTTAATTTATAAGAAACCCTTTCGACAAGCTAGCTTTGATTCTTATGTAATTTCGAAGCACTGAGGGCGCCCTATCACTATTTCAATATTTTTCACTCACGTGCCGGAATTTTCTTATGAGCTGCTGATGTCGATCCAACTCCTGGTGGTCCTGGATTATTGTAGCCGGAGTCGTCTCTTCCAAGGGGTTTCAAAATTATTTAAAAATGACTTTTGCTTTATAAGAGCATCACAAAGTCTTATGAGAAATTTAGTGATTCAATTTAACTTTAAATTAAAGGTATTACGCTCTATAATTTTTGGTGACCTCTCATGGTGGAAGTTGGCAGGTGAGTGTGGTTCTCGTTTCTCAATTTTACAATTCTCATTTCTGATTTCTAAATTTGCATAAAATTTGAATATTCTATTCCTCTGCCATTCAAGGCTCAAATAGACCATACTAAATTATTAAATTATTATTTATGTCATATATTTAATAATTTCTTTGCCTTCGGGCCATATCCAAAACATAGACTATACAACAATTTTTTATAAATTCTTGTTATTTGTAGAAATATATACAAATATATTTGAATCGGCTCACTATTGCCGCCTATCAATTGCCACTATTTGATTGGTGCATGCAAATTATTACAGTATTCATGCGCCCAGTAACCTCCTACTTCCTTAATACATTTAATTATTTTTGTTGGGTTTTTAAATATGCTCTTTACATGCTAAGTAATTTTTTAAAGATTATTAGTTGTTTCATACATTACAATAATTAGCCACGTGAGACTTTTAGTTCCTCCAATTGCATACTGTTTTGCCACAATAAATTTCTGCCAAGGTGCTTGGTCAGATTCTACGTTGTATGGCTCGGTCGATCGTTAGGTCGCCGATCACTAAATATTTATGCCTAACCTCAATTTTTTTCAATATTTTATATAATATTATATAGTAGCAAAAATTATTTCTATTCCTCTTAGGCTGTTGTACAGTTTAGCCAGGATGTCTGATATTATCTAATCTTTACGTTATCTCTTTGGCGATATTAGCCAGTTACTTCACTTAGACCTATAAATATTTCAACTAGGGATTTTTATTTATCAATCCAAATTAAATATGTTACAACGTATATATACAAGGTTTTTTGAAATTTTGCATTTCAAGGATGAAACAAAAGGAAAAAGAGTATCTTTCAAACGCCAGCATTACCGTAAAAATCAGACTATAGAACTATTCATCATAAATCAGCTGTCGAGTGGACTATTAATTGCATGAAATGACGCATGCAATTAATATCCCAATGTTATTTGGTAAAAATCAGCTGTCATGTGAACTATTGCAAGCGATGAGGCATTCAATATTGATAACTTAAAGTAGTTAGCTTGTTATTTTCTCCTGACTTTTCTCTGCTTTCAACTCGGTATGATAGAAGTTTTTTACAACAAATTATTATCATTCTAATTATAATATTTATACTTAATATCAATAATTATTGACGATACATTTCAAACAGCCATTAGTGGCTTAGACATAGATATTTCGCTGACACGTCATAACAGCACATAATTCACCCTGATGGAGGCTGTGGTTTTTAACTGCGCGAGGTCTACTGTTCACAGAACTACTAGTTATTTTTCCAACTGAATAGTTCAACAAATTCTATTGAGAGACATCAAAGGAAAATGCAAGGTGCTGCATTGTGATAAAGTCACGTTCGGCAGACGCCAGTGTGTTTTTTCGATGAAAATGGAAAAATATGCAACAGAAGCTCTGGCATCCAATTATATAATATTTTACCTGATTTCATGAAGAGTATGAATGAACGCAACTTTAGATCTCATCGAAAGTTTTGAAGATAGATTTCTCTAAAAGTGCTTTTTACTCAAAGGAATAGTATATTCAACATTACTTCACATGAATGGTATAATGTTTTCTTTCCCTGAGTGTTGTGTATTTGTTACTGTGGGTTGTGTATTTTTTGTTCGACCATTTAGATTTTTTGACAAGTTCCAGATCCCCCTGATTTAGGTGAGCAGTGAATGCTATTCAATCTATCTATCTATCTATGCATGTAACTGGTTCATGAATTTGAAACATGAAACACCATTATGTAATGCACTTACCAAATGCAGTCCCAAAATAAGCACTACCAAATGCACTCCCAACTGGACAGTTGGGTTAAGCAAGCTTGAAGCTAGTTGAAGGCTAGCTGACATTCCCCTACACTTATGGAGGCTTATAACATCAATCCATTGTACCTTGTTGTTCAATATTGTTTTTTCTCTATAATTAAACAAAATAAAATAATTTTTCTCTCCACAGATGCAAATCTTAAACCACAACCACATCTGCAAAGAAAATTAGTTGTAAATAGGCTACAATAGGACATGGTTGACGGGATCAATTCTACTTACTTATTATAATATTTACTCTATATAATTCACTGATTTTCCAAATTTGAATGGAATAAAAAGCTTTTCAAAAATACAGAATATAGGTTCAAAGTTTCGATCAGTGATTTACTTGCCAAGTGGGCAAATTGACTATATTGTTTGTTTTTCATAGAGGGATAACTGAGAAATAATAAATACAAGTTTTATAAAAATTGTTCTGTATTAAAAATTTGCCTGAAAACAAAATTATCAAAATAATCTATCACTTTTAAACAGAGTAGGCTATATATATATAGACATATAGACATAGGTTTTGGAAACATTTGCTTTGTTTCATGGAAGCAAGGCATTGTAATACTGAATGAGTATTTATAGTTCTATAAAGCAAGGCCTTTTGGTTCTAATACCCGAGACGTCAGTCTACAGATTGTTGTTATGGAATGCAGAGAACTTCTTTCACCAACCTTAGACAATAAATGCTGTTTCAAAAGATTGAAAAGATAGCATGCCGCTTCCAAAATCTATGGATATGGTTTATGTACTCTATATATATACATATATATGTGAGTGTAGCGTAAGGGACATACTATTATCCCTCACCCACCATATAGCATATAATATATCGAACTCTGTCACTCCCACTCAACCACGTCACTCTCTTACACATACCCTTTCCTTCGGGCTCACTCTCTCTCACTCTCTCTCTCTCTCTCTCTCCCTCTCTCTCACTCACTCTCTCTCTCTCTCTCTCACATGATAATGAATTAAAACGCAGATTTCTGTCTTTGACACTAATATCATGCTTTAGTTAGATCAATAATGTTTCAATTGCCATCTAAATCTAGGTGAAATATTTGTAACACATAAACTAATAATTAAAACCACCCTAAATAAACCTTGATTAGTCCCAACCGATATGGTTTTCAGTAACTTTAAGGACATGACAATAAGACAATAATTGTGGGTTGGAAACGTAATTTTGAATATTTATTATAATAAAATATAATCCCATTTTTCTGGTGCTCCAAACTCGTTATTTAATAATAAACCTACAGTTTAAGAGCCATCACTGATGAATATGTCACTTAGTATAAATACAGAAGAACAAAAATCATAAACCTTATTCCGGGACACTTTCTCATTAATTCTTAATTCTCGTATAGCCTATGTGTGTGATAAACGAAATTTGAATTTGAAATCACAACATTTTTTGAAAAAAATACAGTTTTGAATTACGTGCTTATTCTACGAAAATTGAAACCCCTTTCTTAGCTGGCGTCTAGGAATAAGAAATATATTGACCGATAAATACAAACAATTTGGATGAAGATTAGGCGAATAGGCCTTGTCTAAAGAATTCAGCTTATAGTCTGTTATACAATAAATGAGCAATTCAATTCATAACATTATAGTAGTCATCTTATGAATAGTGTAATCATTCATCAAATCAGTCTTATCAAGTCATAATTATCATCACCCAGTACAATTGAATAAATGAAGTCATACATTGAAAAAAGACATAAACTATTTATAAACTCACAGCACTGAATATCACATTTTCAACAATTTGAAAATTAATTTACGGAACAATAAGCATTTTCATTCAGAATTACATTTAGTGCGTTTTTTAATTTATTCAGAGGCAAGTTTCTTCTAATATAAGATAAAGGCAGATTATTGAACATGGGGTACACTGGATAGGAATAAATTTCAAGCTCTTACTCAATCTGACATTAGGAGTTACAATACTCTAGTAGTCCAGATAACAGTAGACCTCACTGAACATCCTTTGCAATATGGTAACGAGAATATTCAGCCATCTACTAGAAATGCTATCTACTAGGAATAAAGTCATTGTAATAATATCAGGGCTTTTTTAAAATGTTTGCCAATGGCCCCACTAAGAAATCTTATCAGGCTGGTTGGAGACTTCCAATCAACCATACATTACATTACATTACATTACATTACATTACATTACATTACATTACATTACATTACATTACATTACATTACATTACCAGGGCTACCAGACATTGTTTTGCAGTAGTCGTCAATATACTATATCATAATGGAAAAAGTAGAACTTTGATATGAAAGTAATGAACTCACTCCGCTACAAATAGAATCTATTGGTGTGCTAATCTAAATGTTGCACTACTTCACTTGTTGCACTACTAAAAATGAATACCGGTATAATACTTATTCTGAATCGATGGAATCCCAAGTCCCATTGATAATTTTAAATGTCACTCTATTAACTTAGTAAGTTCAGAAAGTTATTGCTCAGTTGAATCAGAGCTACGATTAAAAAGATGATTTGGGAATTATCAAGTGGCATTTTTGTTTTTCACTGGGATTTTCATTTTGTAACATGTAGAGACGCTTGTAGAACAACAATCTGTTAATTTTTTTATGGGAAAGATTTCATGAGGAAAATGAAGGTTTTCATTTACATTATCATTCGTAACTCGGAACGCCATGATAAATCTTGGCATCTAAAGCTGCGTTTACACCAAAGTTATTAACAAAATGTTAATAACTTAATCCTCACAGATTATTATAGATTGAACGGCACATGAAAAACACATATGTTCATCATGTGTATGATAAGTTATGTTCAATCTAATAGAATCTATAGAATCTATTGGTGTTGACGCAGCTTTACTCTGTGACTGTCTGAAGTTAATATTATATCAATTTGAATTTACAATTCGAGACCGCAGCTCGGAAAAAGAAGAGACGATTAGCTCATAATATCGGGGACCGAGCTTCGCTCAGGAGTACAAAAGCATAAACAATTTATTACGAAAGAAGGAATTATAATGAAAAACCATTTTGGCCATGTGGTTTGATGCGGTGATGAATAGGTCAATGGTAGGCTATTTGGCTTTTATACAGGGTGATTCATAATTATAGTAAAATATTTTAATACGTGATAGTAGAGGTAAAAATAAGAAAAAAAGTTCATATAAACATATATCCATAAACGCTTCATTAGCGAGCTATACAGGGTGAAAGATTTCGCCCGGAATTCAGTTCCTCTGGTGAAATACACCGATGCTGAATTGTTTGGGGACTAGTTTTTGAAAAACTTATGCTGGATTCATATGGAAAAATATCTGAAAAATTGAATAAAACTAGTCTGGAAGCTGTAGTGTGAGTAGTTTTTGAGAAAAAAGTTGAAATATGCAAAAAATTTAAGTAGAAAAACACAGACTTCTACGTTTGATGCCCAATAACTTTCTTTAATGACTAGTAAACAAGTTTTCCTTATATGAAAGTAGCATATCTAAATGACATTAAATTTATACCAAAATACTAGTTAGATTATGCCATTAAGCCTGGGAGGAAGCTCAAACAGAAGTAGATGATCTCCTATGATACCTGCCCAAATGTTTACTGAAAACTGATGTTGTGAAAGATTAGGATTGATGGCATGAGGATTCTCAGCTGCTCAAATATGTTGGTTGTGGACGTTAACGATAGCAGTTCTTGTAAAGTGTGCCTCGTCGGTAAATAAAACGGTTGTTAAAAAGTTTGGGTGAATAATTTTCACTAAAAACCATTGGCAAATACTAGCACGGGGAATACAGTCTCGTGGCAATAGAGTATGATCTTTCTGGAGGTGGTATGGATGTAATTTCTGCTATTTTAGTATCCTCCAAATAATAGATTGATTGACATTAAACTGCACTGACAATTCTCTTGTGCTCTTCTCTAGATGTTCATAAATTTCATTAAGAACTTGTTCTTCTAACTCAACAGTCATATAGATCGGGGTCTGCCTGCATAAATGTGCTCTTTGGATATCAAAGAATCTGTTTCAGACAGATGTTGATGAATAGTGGCAAAAAACCTTGAACTTGGACATAGGCCTATTCGGTTAGGAAAGTTCTCTTGATACAAACGTCTTGCTTCAGTACTATTACAGTAGTGTCCCACTCCATACATTAAATGCATGTCAGCTAATTCGGAGTATGAATAATGTCTAAGATTACCTGCCATTTTTTAAAAAGTTAACACTCAACACGAAAGCAAAGTGGAACGGTTACAAATAACTGGTTAATAGATTAAACAAAAACACAGCGCGGTTACAGTAGGCCTAACTTACAGTTTTTTTTTTGTTCAACAGTGAGCTGAAGTATTTCTGAAAATAATTTTCAGCTGATAATTTCATTTGAATATTTTCTTATTTAAAACATAATAAATCAGCTGTTATCAAAATCCATGTTTTATTTGCAATCAGCTACAACCTATGAGTTATTAGTTCTCTCCTCATAAAACAGCAAATTTGTATGGTGTAATGTACTACATAAGAATACATTTTATTCAACTTTTATTTGAATTTAGTTTACACAGCTTACATAATTCTTCTCAGAATTAAATTCTCTACAATTTTTATTGCGAAAAAATATTTGTTTACTGGTCATTAAAGAAAGTTATTGGGCATCAAATGTAGAAGTCTGTGTTTTTCTACTTAAATTTTTTGTATATTTCAACTTTTTTCTCAAAAACTACTCACACTACAGCTTCCAGACTAGTTTTATCCAATTTTTCAGATATTTTTCCATATGAATCCAGCATAAGTTTTTCAAAAACTAGTCCCCAAACAATTCAGCATCGGTGTATTTCACCAGAGGAACTGAATTCCGGGCGAAATCTTTCACCCTGTATAGCTCGCTAATGAAGCGTTTATGGATATATGTTTATATGAACTTTTTTCTTATTTTTACCTCTACTATCACGTATTAAATATTTTACCATAATTATGAATCACCCTGTATATTCCATTTCATATTCATATCGATTATTCTTTCGGGTTGAAGGTTATATATATACGTATTAGATATATTGGAATAGTTATCTTGGAGTTTGGTAGAAATATATTACATTTGCATAGAACTCAATTTATTTATTTATTTGAGTTATCTTCTATCTAATTCTAATAGGTTACCAACCCATCCCTATCTTATATGATAAACCTTCAATCATAATCATATACCTGCATGATTGAAAAACAGCAGACATTCAATTTACTAGAACAAATAATGGAGTGCCTTCAAGTTCAGATGTAGGCAACACGCCTAACTCCTTCCTACATTCGCTACCTTGTCTCTATGACACTGACCTTGCTTCTGTGAAACACCTTGTTCCAGTGGGAACTTGCTTCTGTGAGACTGCCATTTATAGCGCTACTACTTTGGACGGAGACCTTGTCTCTATGAAACTGCTTGTCTCTGTGGGAACTTGTTCCTGTGAGACTGCCATTTATAGAAATACTTGCTCCTGTGAAACTTGTCTCTGTGACACTAATATCGTTCAAAAACACTACTTGTCTCTGTGAGAACTTGTCTCTGTGAGAACTTGTCTCTGTGAAACATCCCCGTCTGACATCATCAGCATATCTTTCAACTTATGTTACTTTGATAGTAATCATAATCTAACAGGCTGGCTCCAGTAGCGGCTGTCACCCCATATGTCTGACATCTTCAGCATATCTTTCAACTTATGTTACTTTGATAGTAATCATAATCTAAAAGGCTGGCTACAACATCAGCTGTTCCCCATATGTCTGACAACATCAGCATATCTGACTCATTGTAAATGTATTTTATGTTACTTTGATAGTAATCATAACCTAACAGGCTGGCTACAACAGCAGCTGTTCCTTATATGTCTGACAACATCAGCATATCTGACTCATTGTAAATGTATTTTATGTTACTTTGATAGTAATCATAATCTAACAGGCTGGCTACAACACAGCTGTTCCCTATATGTCTGACAACATCAGCATAACTGACACATTGTAATTTTTTTTTGTTACTTTGATAGTAATCATAACCTAACAGGCTGGCTACAACAGCAGCTGTTCCCTATATGTCTGACAACATCAGCATATCTGACTCATTGTAAATGTATTTTATGTTACTTTGATAGTAATCATAACCTAACAGGCTGGCTCCAGTAGCGGCTGTCACCCCATATGTCTGACATCTTCAGCATATCTTTCAACTTATGTTACTTTGATAGTAATCATAATCTAACAGGCTGGCTACAACATCAGCTGTTCCCATATGTCTGACAACATCAGCATATCTGACTCATTGTAAATGTATTTTATGTTACTTTGATAGTAATCATATCTAACAGGCTGGCTCCAGTAGTGGCTGTACCCCATATGTCTGACATAATCAGCATATCTTTCAACTTATGTTACTTTGATAGTAATCATAATCTAACAGGCTGGCTACAACAGCAGCTGTTCCCTATATGTCTGACAACATCAGCATATCTGACTCATGTAAATGTATTTTATGTTACTTTGATAGTAATCATAACCTAACAGGCTGGCTACAATAGCAGCTGTTCCCTATATGTCTGACATCATCAGCATATCTTTAAACTTATGTTACTTTGATAGTAATCATGATCTAACAGGCTGGCTTCAGTAGCGGCTGTCACCCCATATGTCTGACATCTTCAGCATATCGTTCAACTTATGTTACTTTGATAGTAATCATAATCTAAGAGGCTGGCTACAACAGCAGTTGTTACCTATATGTCTGACAACATCAGCATATCTGACTCATTGTAAATGTATTTTATGTTACTTTGATAGTAATCATAACCTAATAGGCTGGCTACAACAGCAGCTGTTCCCTATATGTCTGACAACATCAGCATATCTTCCAACTTATGTTACTTTGATAGTTATCATAATCTAACAGGCTGGCTACAACAGCAGCTGTTCCTATATGTCTGACACAACACAGCTGTTCCCTATATGTCTTAAAACATCAGCATATCTGACTCATTGTAATGTATTTTATGTTACTTTGATAGTAATCATAACCTAACAGGCTGGCTACAACAGCAGCTGTTCCCTATATGTCTGACAACATCAGCATATCTGACTCATTGTAAATGTATTTTATGTTACTTTGATAGTAATCATAACCTAACAGGCTGGCTACAACAGCAGCTGTTCCTATATGTCTGACAACATCAGCATATCTGACTCATTGTAATGTATTTTATGTTACTTGATAGTAATCATAACCTAACAGGCTGGCTACAACAGCAGCTGTTCCCTATATGTCTGACAAATCAGCATATCTGACTCATTGTAAATGTATTTTATGTTACTTTGATAGTATCATAACCTAACAGGCTGGCTACAACAGCAGCTGTTCCCTATATGTCTGACACATCAGCATATCTTTCAACTTATGTTACTTTGATAGTAATCATAATCTAACAGGCTGGCTACAACAGCAGCTGTTCCCTATATGTCTGACAACATCAGCATATCTGACTCATTGTAAATGTATTTTATGTTATTTGATAGTAATCATAACCTAACAGGCTGGCTACAATAGCAGCTGTTCCCTATATGTCTGACAACATCAGCATATCTGACTCATTGTGAATGTATTTTATGTTACTTTGATAGTAATCATAACCTAACAGGCTGGCTACAATAGCAGCTGTTTCAGCTGTTCCCCATATGTCTGACAACATCAGCATATCTGACTCATTGTAAATGTATTTTATGTTACTTTGATAGTTATCATAATCTAACAGGCTGGCTCCAGTAGTGGCTGTACCCCATATGTCTGACATAATCAGCATATCTTTCAACTTATGTTACTTTGATAGTAATCATAATCTAACAGGTTGGCTACAACAGCAGCTGTTCCCTATATGTCTGACAACATCAGCATATCTGACTCATTGTGAATTTATTTTATGTTACTTTGATAGTAATCATAACCTAACAGGCTGGCTACAATAGCAGCTGTTCCCTATATGTCTGACATCATCAGCATATCTTTTAACTTATGTTACTTTGATAGTAGCTGTTCCCTATGTGTCTTAAAACATCTGCATATCTGACTCATTGTAAATGTATTTTTTTTAATTTGATAGTTATCATAATCTAACAGGCTGGCTCCAGTAGTGGCTGTACCCCATATGTCTGACATCATCAGCATATCTTCCAACTTATGTTACTTTGATAGTAATCATAATCTAACAGGCTGGCTACAGCAGCTGTTCCCTATATGTCTGACAACATCAGCATATCTGACTCATTGTAAATGTATTTTATGTTACTTCGATCCCAGGTAGCACAGAAACGTTGAAATAACGTTAGAAACACGTAATACCTTAACGTTGAAAAGACGTTTAAATTCAACGTTGAAAACACGAGAAAATGTCCGCGGTTTCCACGTTATTTTCAACGTTGAATAATAGTTGAAAAAACATTGTAACAACCATTATTTTCAACTATAAATAGACGTTGAAAGCACGTCGTGACAACCATTATTTTCAACCATAAATAGACGTTGAAAGCACGTTGTGACAACCATTATTTTCAACTATAAATAGACGTTGAATTAGCCATACTTTTGAACCGGTACCTTATCAATTACATGGTAATATTTCTAAAATCATTTGAAAAGAGATGAAAATACGAAATCATATTTCCATTTATTTACATATGATTTCATGTAACAGAAATATTACCCTGCAATGCGGTACATTGGTAAGTTGACATTAAAAACACACAATAAAAACCATATTCATCTCTTTTCTGTATAGGGCTACTTTTTATAGAAATAGAAAGGAAAATAAAAATCTCAGTATCCTTTTGAATTATTTAATCACTATTATTAATCATTATTTAAATGATTCAAAAAGGATACTGAGATTTTTATTTTTCTTTCTATTTCCATATTACTTCAATTTTGATCCACAAAAATAGTATGATGAAAGGTTGTTTAAAGAACTAAGATGGTTACAACCAAATTACCATGGTAATTTAATATACTCTGCCAAGCTCAAAAACATTTTATGTCTGTAAGAAACATAAATTAAAACTATTATTTCAAGAATTTAGCAGTTGTTTAAAAATCTTGAATTTTTAGTATGATCATTTTATCTGTGGTGAGCAAAAATAGCTCAATTCTTTCTAGGAAATAATATATATCTAAATTTTTACTTGACATTTATGCCAGGTTTAAACTATGCCAATTGGCAAAACAATAATAATTGTCAATTAGTTTTTATTTAGCTATGCCCAGATGATGGTTCTAGAATTAAAAGATTCAATTGATACTTTACACCAGCTATAAATTTCAGAAGACAATATTATTGTCTTGTCAATTGGCATGGTATAAACCCACCTACATTTTAGTTTTCAGGTATGATGATAGTTTGTGATTTATGCAATAGAGAAACAAATATTTTATTACAGTGTTTCAATAGAAAGGGACTTTCAAAATAACTTTCCACTTTCATTTCATAATACTTTTTAATTACCGACGAAATTAGATTGTTTTTTCTCCACTGAAAATACTCTGCCGCATATTTTAGCCAATCCTTAATAGCGTCTTCAATTTGGGTCTCAATGCCCACAGTCGACCCACAAGATTTTTTGATAGAATCTGAAACATAAGGTAATATAAATTTTAATAAGAAATTCTATAATATGAAGGCAGATGAAATTTTGCCACTACATAGGAGTTATTTGATACAGATGTTGCATGGTTAAAAGGGAATTGCTTTTAACAACAAGTACAGAAATTTTTCTCAAGTGCACATCTAATAATGTTATACATTTGATATTTTGTTACACACATTGATATTTTGAATCACAAGGCGAGGTGATGATTGTTTTTTAGATAAAAATAGTCCATTACTATACAATAGTCAGACGAGAAAGTCACACAAGCTGTTCGTTCAAACATTCAAAAGAACTAAGAATAAAGTAAGAATATTGGGTTTCCAAATTTTGTAGCATAGACGAATTTTAACTTGAAATACTCCTCTTCCATTAGGCCTATAGAAGTAAACAAATAAGGCTCTATATAAAAACGGTAGAAAATTTATTTTTTAATTTATGAGTAAAATTTAATAGTTACTGTAGGTACATACTTAGTTTTATGAAAAAAACAGTTGTATCCCGATATTTCAACCATTTTTTATTGGCCCACTAAATTTTGTAAACCTAGACCAAAAGTTTAAAATCACAATGAAATTAATCAAAAATATCCTTGACATATATGGGTTGTAAACATGCATAAATTAATTGAAAATTTAATTTTAAAATGAACAAGTTTAAGCTAAATTTCGTCACCATGGAATGACGATATTTGGAAAATGTTAATATTTATGAGCTGAACTCCGGACACCCGTTTTCAATTTCTTGGATCACCGAGTTAATTACTGAACTTGTTAAAAGCAATCACTTTGATGTTAAGTGATTTATATTATATTAAGTTCAGTGTTATTATATTAAGTTCGATGGAATTTCTCAACACAAAACAATACATAGATAGCATAATGAAAATATTTGTGCAGGAATCAAAGTAATAGTAATTTATTTGGAAGTTAAGTAGTAGGCTACATGTAAAATACTTAAAACCAAGCTTATTGTATTATATTAATTTTTAATAATTATATTAAATTAGAGCCCTCTAATTTAAAACATAATATAACTTACCTAACCCTAACCTCAAATGTAAACATAATTATGTTCAACACACAATATTTGTTTTGAAGTTTAGACAATAAATCACCAAACAATCTCATCTTTTAAATAAGAATAATAAATTAAATAAACTTACCAAGTCAAAGTGGAATAGGTAGACTCTTCTAAAAGAGTTCACAGCTTTCATCAACGTGATGAGAATTCAAACATGAAATGGCGTTGATCAGTCGATCGTCGTTGATAGATCCGTTTTTGTGTAAGGACTACTGTAGCGCTGTGAGTGGTGGAATTGGAAGCTCGTTTTCAACGTGTTTTCAACGATAGATCAACCGTTGAAAACAACGTTGCATTTAAAACGTTGAAAAATTCAACCGCTAACGGTTATTCAACCTCAACAACCAAATTTCAACGTTGGAAACACGTAGGTGTGCTACCTGGG